>NC_053160.1:180851840-181151840 GCF_016835505.1 Polypterus senegalus | reverse complement strand
AACTCCTGCTTCTTTTTTGTCATTCTGAGATGTTAAGTGTTGCTTGACGAGGGAAGAAATGAATTTCAATGATTTTAGCACAAGGCTTCAACCTAACAAAATGTGAAAAAGTAAAGTAGACGCCCCCTCAAGCGGGCTCACTGGAATGACATCAAGTGAAGATCTGCACAGAGTCTACACACGTGCAGCAGTTTGACCCTCGCTACATGCACAGGTGAGGGGGGCCGGGGGGATTGCAGCGATGAAGAATTCATTGTTACGAGACAAAAAAAAAAAAAAAGTGCCGCACAAAGGACGTACTTGAAGAGGCTCGGGAATGCAGCAGGGCAGCGGCTGCCAGTAGAGACCGAGTGCGTTTGTACCGCTGACCTTGATTTCTCCATTACCGAGCGCTCACGGCCGACTCCTGTTGTGACTGAACAGAATGGAGTCACCTCGCTGATAGATGTCACCATCTAATGCGCTGGTAATGACGCCCTGGGTCACACCAGATTCATTCTCGTTTGGAGCCTTGATGTAATTAGGTGCACGGTGAATCATTCATTACGTTTCATTTCTGACAAATTTCACGGGCATTTAATATGCAATTATGGCATAGGCAGACCTCGCCTTGTAAGGCTTGGGCTTCTTGGAGATGTGAGCCGCACTGTGTCTGCTGATCCCCCTTGGACTGCTGCATTACAAGCCTCGTCTCTCTCGTTTCTCTCATACGCCTCCTCTGCCACCACGATGTGATCATTTCGTGATCATCTGTCAAATTCAGACCTCACAGGAGGTCACCGAGTGGATTTACGTTGGCACCCTTCAGTAACACTTCACAACAAGCTTACTATTTATACCAGGCAGATTGTTACCAGCCCTGGCCTTGTGCTTTTTAACCAGAGTGCCACCCACCCATACAGCTGCCCCTCAAGGACTTTGTGTTGACGCCTTCAGTCTGTGCTGTGAATTGAGTCAAAACATGGAGCTCAACTCTGGTGACGCTCACATGAGCCCCCCTGCCTCTCGTACTGCTGCCCCTTTCACTGGACTGGACTGGCCACTTTCAGCTTTATGGGACGGCATGGCTGCCTGTGCTCGGATTAAACTGTGAAGAAAACACCTGGGAGGTAAATGGATAGATTGATAGAAATGAAAGGCATTTTATAATAGATATAGATATGAAAGGCACTATATGCTAGATAGATAGAAATGAAAGGCACTGTATAATAGATATATATAGATACGAAAGGCACTATATGACAGATAGAAATGAAAGGCACTATATGATAGATAGATAGATAGATAGAAATGAAAGGCACTATATGATAGATAGATAGATAGATAGATATGAAAGGCAGTACATATAAAGCACAATGAAGCATAATGATAGATAGGAATAGGAATGGCACTATATAAAAAATAGATAGAGAAGGCACTATATAAAAGATACTTTTCTCCAACACTGTATGAAAGGCACTATATATGAAAGGCACCACATTTAAGAGTCACTATAAAAAAATATAGATACTGTAGATAGCATTAAAGACAATATTGCATGCAATTTACAATATATATTTTTTATATAGCACTGTAAAGCATAATGATAGATGTGATGGCACTTTAAAAGAAAATGATAGTTAGATTGCAAAGGCACTATACAATATATAAATACATAGATATGAAAGGCACTATATAATACATTTCCAAGACACTATATATGAAAGACACTATAAAACACAATGCTAGATCAGTAGATTTGAAAGACACTATATGAAAGGCACTATAAAATAAATTTATTGATAGATATATGAAAGGGACTGTATAATAGATAGAAATAAAAGGCACTATATAATAGATAGATGAAAGGCACTATATGATAGATAGATATGAAAGGCACTGTATAATAGATAGATATGAAGGCCATCATATAAAACAAAATGATAGATACAAACTGCACTATATCATACATAGGAAACATAAATATGTGATACTCAAAACTGAGGGCATGTGGCAGATGATTTTGCCAACTGGCTAATCAACCTGTTATCTGGTAGATAACCGTCCAAATAATCAGAATTGCTATTCAGACCTATGAATATAGATACATAGGAATGGAAGGCACTATATTAAAGATACTGTAGATAGATAGAGAAGGCACTATATAAAAGATGCATTTTAAGACACTATATGAAAGGCACTATAAAATGAATTGATAAAAAGATAAAGAAGGCACTATATAATAGACAGACAGATAGATAGATAGAGAGATAGATACGAACGACACTATATGATAGATAGATAGATAGATAGATAACATGAAGGCACCAGATAATAGATAAAAGGCACTATATAATAGATAGATAACTAGATAAATATGGCACAATTTAGCATAATTATAGATATGAAGGGCACTATATTTGAAAGGCACTACAAAACAAAACAGATAGAAAAGGCACCATATACAGTACAAGACAGATAGTGAAGCCACTCCATAATCGGTACATTTCTAAGACAATATTTATGAAAGGCACTATAAATCAAATTTGTTGATAGATTTGAAAGACACTATATGTAAAATGCAGTTAATTTTACAGGCACTATAAAAGAAATTGATACTTAGATAATGGTGGATAGATATACAGTATATGAACGATGCTATACTTTATATACAAGGCACAATAAAGCATAATACTAGATATGAAGGGCACTGTATCACACAGTAGCTTAGATGGACAGATCTTCACATTTGAAGTGTCACTCATGTCAATGTGATTTTTTTTTTGTTAACATTTCCTAAAGTTCTGCTTTCGCTTTGTCATTCTGGGTGTTGAGTGTTGCTTAATGAGGGAAAAAAAGTATTGAAACTCTTTTGGCAGAGGAGTACAACATAATAGTAATAAGAGTATAAGATAATAAAAATCTGAAAGACTTTGTGAAGGTGCTGTAGGTGTTGCCATTGGGGTGGGCTTTGCAGTTGCAGGACATCTGATTGCTCTGGTCTCATATGTTCGCAATATCAAACCGATATGTCTGACCATTAAACATCATCCATCAATGCACAGCTAAAGAATGAAGGATTGTATGCAGTATAACATCGGAATAAACTGCTTGAGAATGAGAATTTCATGGAACAAAGGGTCTGTAGATACAGCTTGTGTGTGCGACTAACTCAGCCCCCCAACATTTACAGGTTAGGCCTGTCCGTGGTTAGTCCTTGCCGTGCATTTTGTGCCACCAGGACACTCTGTGCTGCCTCGCGACCCTAAACTGGATTGCACTGGTTTGAGACTCTCATCTTCTGTGACGTTACAGTTTGGTCTGTGACGGTTTTGTGTTGGCCGGGTGTTACTTGAAATAAAGAGAGTGATGAAGGGCTTTGACTGAGGGAACCATCAGATCAGCCAGCGTCTTCCAGATTTTGGACTCTGATGTGCTTCCCTCGCTCGTGAGTCATTGTTCAGAAATGAATGAGCACTTGGCATGTTTCAAAAGAATCAAGATATTCTTATAAGTGGAATGTGGGAGATTATCTTCACGCTCTTTCCATGAGGTGTGTGATTTTTTGATAAAAAGGTAGTCGTATTTGCAAAGCCTGCCATCTGCCAGTTGGTTTAATGCGGCAGCCCGTGTGACAGGTTGGTCTGCTCTGAAGTCCCCTTCTATTCATGAATTCATTCCCAGCATTTTTCTTTAATGGTGAATGTGAAGTGCTACAGCATCTTCCCAATTCAGCCTCTTCCGTTTTCCCAGTATTCGAGATTTATCCAGCTGCAGTAAAGACAGTTCTAGGCCTCTGACACATCTGAGCACTTCAGGCATTAGGAGGCCCGAAACCTCTTTGTATTTATAAATGAAGACATTTATTTTTACCTCTTGTATAACTAACTGTACAATTAAAGGATTTACTAACTGGATTCAGTTGACACTCTTAATGTAATGAGTTGCTTTACCCAGAAAATTGATTCATTTTATTTTTCGACAGAAAAAAGTTATGTTGACTCTCTCTCTCTCTCTATGTATATATAAACTGCTCAAAAAAATTAAAGGAACACTTTGAAAACACATCAGATCTCAATGGGAAAAAGAAATCCTCCTGGATATCTATACTGATATAGACTGGGTAATGTGTTAGGAACGAAAGGATGCCACATCGTTTGATGGAAATGAAAATGATCAACCTACAGAGCCCTGAATTCAAAGACGCCCCAAAAATCAGAGTGAAAAAAGTATGTGGCAGGCTAGTCCATTTTGCCAAAATTTAATTGCAACAACTCAAAATTGTACGCAGCACTTTGTATGGCCCCTGTGTTCTTGTATACATGCCTGACAACATCGGTGCATGCTTCTAATGAGATGACAGATGGTGTTGTGGGGATCTCCTCCCAGATCTGGACCAGGGCATCACTGAGCTCCTGGACAGTCTGAGGTGCAACCTGGTGGCATTGGATGGACCAAAACATAATGTCCCAGAGGTGTTCTATTGGATTTAGGTCAGGAAAGTGTGGTGGCCAGTCAATGGTATCAATTCCTTCATCCTCCAGGAACTGCCTGCATACTCTCACCACATGAGGCCAGGAATTGTCGTGCACCAGGAGCCACTGTACCAGCATAGGGTCTGACAATGGGTCCAAGGATTTCATCCTGATACCTAATGGCAGCCAAGGTGCCTTTGTCAAGCCTGTAGCGGTCTGTGTGACCCTCCATGGATATGCCTCCCCAGACAATCATTAACCCACCACCAAACTGCTCATGCTGAATGATGTTACAGGCAGCATAATGTTCTCCATGGCTTCTCCAGACCCTTTCACTTCTGTCACGTGCTCAGGGTGAACCTGCTCTCATCTGTAAAAGCACAGGGCACCAGTGGTGTATCTGCCAATTCTGGTATTCTATGGCGAATGCCAATCGAGCTGCATGCTGCTGGGCAGTGAGCTCAGGGCCCATTAGAGGACATGGGGCCCTTGGGTCACCCTCATGAAGTCTTTCTGGTTGTTTGGTCAGAGACATTCACACCAGTGGCCTGCTGGAGGTCATTTTGTAGGGCTCTGGCAGTGCTCATCCTGTTCCTCCTTGCCCAAAGGAGCAGATACTGGTCCTGCTGATGGGTTATGGACCTTCTATGGCCCTCTCCAGCTCTCCTAGAGTAACTGCTTGTCTCCTAGAATCTCCTCCATGCCCTTGAGACTGTGCAGGGAGACACAGCAAACCTTCTGGCAATGACACGTATTGATGTGCCATCCTGGAGAAGTTGGACTACCTGTGCAACCTCTGTAGGGTCCAGGTATCGCCTCATGCTACCAGTAGTGACACTGACTGTAGCCAAATGCAAAACTAGTGAAGAAACAGTCAGAAAAGATGAGGAGGGAAAAATGTCAGTGGCCTCCACCTGTTAAACCATTCTTGTTTTGGGGGCCATCTCATTGTTGCCCCTCTAGTGCATCTGTTGTTAATTTCATTAACACCACAGCAGCTGAAACTGATTAACAACCCCCTCTGCTACTTAACTGACCAGATTAATATCCCATAAGTTTCATTGAATTTATGCTATACTCTGATTAAAAAGTGTTCCTTTAATTCTTTTGAGCAGTATATATTGTGGCAGATGGCCAGGTCCCATGCCCGGTCAGGACGCCCCTTTGACACTGGATCCGGGGGAGTGGCCATAGGATGCACACTATGTCCCCCAGAACACTTAGTGGCAGCCTCCCTGGGTTGCATTGGGGCCAATATTATGGAACACCGGAGCTCATTCCTGTTGGGCTCCGTGGCCACCACCAGGGGGAGCTACACGGTCTAACAAGCCCCTCTGGGAGGGAACGCAGCCATACCCTGGAGGTGCAGCTGGAAGTAGGTCAACGAGCACTTCTGGGTGGGCTACAAAAGGAGCCGACAGTCACCACTGCGGGAGCCAGAGTTGGGAGGAGGAGGAGGAGGAGGAGAAGAAGAAGAAAGAAGAAGAAGAAGAAGAAGAAAGAAAAGTGTTTTGTGGAGGTGTTTTGCTTTGTGCTTTTCTGTGTTTTGGGACATAGTTAGGGCTGAGGGACATGGGGAGGACGTGGCCCCCAGCTGAAGAAAATAGATCTTTTTATTTATTTATTTATACCTGTGCCTCTGTTGTCAGTCTGTGTCGGGTTGATGCCTATATAGCACCTTTGCCACAATATATAGATATATTAATGTGTATACCTGTATATATATATATATCTTTATATATATATATATATTTATATATACTGTATATATATATATCTATATATATAAAGCCAAATACCACTGACTCACTAATCACGAAATCCCCCAAACTGCTTGAGGACTTGGGACTTGAAATTTGGAATGTAGGTCACCCTTGGCCCATAGGGTGCTCGCTAAGAAATGGTTTTGAACATTTAATGGTCTAAGCGTGAAATTTCTTATAGTTTTTTAGACCCGTTTGTATGTCTTTCCCCTTTCCCCTTTTCACGAGAGAACTACTTCACGGATTTACAGTTGATCGGGTTTTTTTCTATAATTTTCTTGAACATTCCGTTGATTTTGAGACTTTCTCATCGTGCCAAGTATCATAGTTCGCTTGTGGTACCGATTTATTAGCATAAATCCGAGAGAGACTCATCGGGGGGCGGGGCCTCCTTACTCATCGCCAGCCTCAGGGCGTAACCTTAACTCCGCTTAGCTAGCGAATGACAGAACTACTTAATGGATTTAGACCTTTTCTTTTCTATAATTTGCTTCAACATTTCGGTTGATTTTGTGACTTCTTCTGGGCGGGGCCTACTCACTGTCCTGTTTCACTACACTGAGGGCGAAGCCATATATATATATATATATATATATATATATATATATATATATATATATATATATATATATATATATAACTGCTCATAAAAATGAAAGCAATCCTTTTGAATCCGAGTATAGCCTCGAGTCAATGAAACTTGTGGGCTATTGATCTGGTCAGTGAAGTAGCAGAGGGGCTTGTTCATCAGTTTCAGGTGCTTTGGTGCACTAGAGGGGCAACAGTGAGACAACCCCCAGAACAGGAATGAATGGTTTAACAGGTGGAGGTCAATGACATTTTTCCCTCCTCATCTGTTTCTTCACTCATTTTGCATTTGGCTAAGGTCAGTGTCACTACTGGTAGCAAGAGGCGATTACCTGGACCCTTCAGAGCTGGCACAGGTAGTCCAACTTCTCCAGGATGGCACATCATTTTCAGAAAGTTTGCTGTGTCTCCCAGCACAGTCTCAAGGGCATGGAGGAGATTCCAGGAGACAGACAGGCAGTTCCTCTAGGAGAGCTGGACAGTCCCCTCATAGAAGGTCCCTAACCCATCAGCAGGACCCACCAGTATCTGCTCCTTTGGGTGAGGAGGAACAGGATGAGCACAGCCAGAGCCTACAAAATGACCTCCAGCAGGCAGGCAGGCAACTGGTGAGAATGAATCTGACCAAACAATCAGAAACTGAGGGCCAGAAGTCCTCTAGTGGGCACTGTGGAGCTCGATTGGCATTTGCCATAGAATACCAGAATTGGCAGGTCCACCACTGGCACCCTGTGCTTTTCACAGATGAGAGCTGGTTCACCCTGAGCACATGCAACAGACGTGAAATGGTCTGGAGAAGCCATGGAGAACGTTATGCTGCCTGTGACATCGCTCAGCATGACCGGTTTGGTGGTAGGTCAGTGATGGTCTGGGTGGGCATATCCATGGAGGGACACACAGACCTCTACAGGCTAGACAATGACATCCTTGACTGCCATTAGGTATCAGGATGAAATCTTTGGACCCATTGTCAGACCCTATGCTGGTGCAGTGGCTCCTGGGTTCCTCCTGGTGCATAACAATGCCTGGCCTCATGCGTCAAGAGGATGAAGGAATTGATACCATTGACTGCCCCCCAATGCCCCGCCACACACACTCACTCACTCGCCTGACCTCAGTCCAATAGAACACCTCTGGATGAGACATTATGTTTGGGTCCATCATACGCCTCAGCCTGTCCAGGAGCTCAGTGATGCCCTGGTCCAGGTCTGGGAGGAGATCCTCCAGGACACCATCTGTCGTCTCATAAGAACGTTGTCAGGCATGCGTACAAGCACTTTGGGCACAAAAACTAGTGAGTATGATTTGGAGTTGCTGCAATGAAATTTCAGCACAATGGAATCGCCTGCCTGCCGCCTCATTTTTTCCGTTTGATTTTTGGGGTGTCTTTGAATTCAAACGTCTCTCTGTTGGTTGATCATTTTCAGTTCCATCCTTTCGTTCCTTCACACATCACCATATCAGTCTATAGCAGTAGAGAGAGCCAGCAGGATAGTCTTTCCCATTGAGATCTGATGTGTTTTCAAAGTGCTCCTTTCATTTTTTGAGCAGTTGATATACAGTATATATGTATATATAATAATATATATAAAACCAATAACAAAAGACAAATCCATTTTATGATTTTGCTCCAGATGCAGAACTGAGAGACGTTGATCGTTTAGAAGTTTAATAAATGCTGAATACGCAGGCCTCAAAACTATCGAGTTCCACAGGTTTGAGAACAGGAACCACTGGAGTCGACATGAGGGGCGTGTCACGTGGGCGTCAGTGCACTGGCGAAACAAAGGAGTGGCTCCTGGAAAGGGGGCGGAGTAAAGGAGATGCCACTGACAAGGGTGTCCTCTTCAGAATGTCTGAATCTGTCCGAGGCTTCAGACTGTCCCGCCTGCAGCTGGACTCTATTGCAGTATTCAGGTCCAATTTCTTGGGATCGCGTCATTCAAAAAGTTAAAGCTTGCCAGGGTGGCATAACCTAAAAATGGCGAGGGCTCAGTTCTAACCTGACTGTGCGACCGTAACTCTAACCCTACGAAATTAAAGGCGAAAGACGGAGTGAAGTCAACCACAGTTGGCAGAGTGGGGAGGACGAACCGGAGGTCCAACACCGAGGACACCTGGTGGGAGTCCCCCAGCATCAGCCCTGGCACTGTGTGTATAAATTATAAATACATACGAATATATTCCCAAATCCTAAGACCCCTTTAGTCGAACTCGTGGTTCCTGCTGGTAGCCACGTCATTACTTGTGCGGAGTTCAGTGACGTCTTTACTTGGCCACGCTGACGACGTGTCACACACACCATGAATGAAGGAAGCGACGCAGTTTTATTTTTAAAAAGTACAAATCGGCCCACATGATGGCCTCCTTATGCCATGCCATCTGTTCAGTCATGCGCCCAATTCCTCAAGTCTTATTTGGGGGTAAAAAAAATGGATTTACTCTCTTAGTAAAACGAGATACTGTGAAAATTTGGGAATATCACGGAGGATTCTGGCACCTTCAGTTTCTGCAGGCTTCATTGTGTTTTATATTTGATATTCTGTGATGTTATTACATTGGCATTTATGTCTCACATCATGAAGACTCTTTTAGAGAAGTTTTTGAGCCCACTTTTGGTGGACCACCTGGACCCTCTGCAGTCAGCTTACTGGACAAATACTGGCATGGAGGGTGCAATGGTCTGTCTGCACTGTGAGGATGAAGCGTCAGAGCCTTCAGGACCATCCAGCCATTTCTGTTAAGGGGGAAACTGCGAGATCTGCAGGTGGGTGAGCCTGTGGTCTCCTGGATGATCTGTCAGGCAGACCACCAGTGTGTGAGGCTCAGGGACTGTGTGTGCGTGAGCAGCACTGGAGCACCACCAGGACAAGGCCTGTCCGCTCTTCTCGTCACTCTGTACACCTCATACTAGAAATAGAACAGCAGGTCAGGTCACTTACAGAAGTCTTTAGGTGACTCTGCACTTATAGGGGGTTATTGATGATGGGGACAAAACAGGAGAGGAGACGGGGGGAGGGTGACTTTAGAAACTGACTGCATCTTAACACCAGCAAAACCAAGAAAATGGTGGTGGACTTTCAACACAGCAAAGAGTGTCTGTGTCCGGTCACTGTGCAGGGAGTGAATGCAGAGGTGGTCCACTCATTTGGGGGTCCACATTAATGAAAGGTTGGACAGGACTTGTAATACAGAGGAACTGGAGAAAAAAGGGCACAGCAGACTTTTCTTCCTCAGGAAATGGCGTTCCTTTAATGAGGGAAGTGATGTCCTTCACATCTTCTTTGGTGGCCTCTGTGCTGTGCTGGGCTGGTGACATCACTTCAAGAGAGGACCACCAAATCAAAAAACTTAAAAAAGGATGGGCATTCTGGACCCCCTGTAGGTTGTAGAGGAGAAGAGAATTAAGACAAAAAACGTAGTGCCATAATGAACAAAGCTGCCCATCCTTCATACCAACAGCAATACGTCTGTATAGAGCGTCACTGGGACTGGGACTGGGACTGGGACTGGCACGTACAAGTCAGTAGTTTATCTTTGTCTGTAAATCTATCTATTATATATTGGCTTTCCTATCTATCTATTATATAGTGCCTTTCTATCTCTCTATCTATCTATCTATTATATATTATATAAAAATATATATATTTATCTCTAGTAGGATTGACTACTGCAATGCGGTGTTCACTGGATGTTCAAACTGTTCTTTATACAGCCTCCAGTTAATCCAAAATTCTGCCGCAAGAATTATTACAAGAACAAGAAAATACGAACACATAACTCCAGTTCTTAAATCCTTACACTGACTCCCAGTTAAGTTTAGGGCAGATTTCAAAATCCTCCTTTTAACATATAAAGCATTAAATGGCGAAGGTCCGGCTTACTTGTCTGAACTTATCATGACTTACAAACCTGAGCGCACATTAAGATCTCAAGATGTCGGTCTACTTATGATTCCAAGGATTAATAAAATAACAGTAGGAGGTCGAGCTTTTAGTTACAGGGCCCATAAACTGTGGAATGGTCTTCCTGCTTCCATAAGAGATGCCCCTTCAGTCTCAGCCTTTAAATCTCGGCTGAAGACTCCCTACTTCAGTTTAGCATATCCTGACTAGAGCTGCTGATTAACTGTACAGACTGCATCTCTGTTGTTAGTCATTAGCACTATAACATAAGTAACATGATAATTATATTTGAATACTAACCCTCACCTATTCTGTTTCTTTTCTCGGTACCCAAATGTGGCAATTGGTGCCATGGCCCACCTGCCAAGTTGTTTGCCTGCCTGTGGTAAAGTCATCCCACATCACAGGAATCATGGGAAAGAGGGGTCCTTTCATCGGAGCAACGTTTCAGCCCTGGCATGGCCAAATGGGGAGGCAGCTAGATGGATGAGGTCTCCAGGACTCTAAAAATATCCAAACCTAATTATGTCATATCATCTACTGTTAAACCGTACTTCTAAATTTTTTTATTATTATGCTGTATTAAGGCATTGTTCTGTTCTGTGTATTGTATTGTATTGACCCCCTACTTTTGACACCCACTGCACACCCAACCTACCAGGAAAGGGGTCTCTCTTTGAACTGCCTTTCCTGAGGTTTCTTCCATTTTTCGCTACAAGGTTTTTATTGGGAGTTTTTTCTTGTCTTCTCAGAGAGTCAAGGCTGGGGGGCTGTCAAAAGGCAGGGCCTGTTAAAGCCCATTGCGGCACTTCCTGTGTGATTTTGGGCTATACAAAAATAAACTGTATTGTATTGTATTCTATCTATCTATCTATCTATCTATCTATCTATCTATCTATCTATCTATCTATCTATCTATCTATCTATCTATCTATCTATCTATCTATTTATACAGTTGTGTCATGGGTCAGGGGGCTCTGCCACGTCCCCTAATGGCCACGGGGGCCAATTCTTTGGAGCTGCCTAAATAATACCCCATATTTCCTCTGAACATGAGAGGGTGCGTGGAGAGCACTTTGAGTCGTGTGAAAAGCGCTATACAAATGTAAAGAATTATTGTTCTTGGGGGCAGCGCCACTAATTGAACTACCAGCTTGATGAGTCAGCAGTGCTGATTGCTGCATTTGCTCTTCTGCTGTATGCAAATCACATAAAACATGAAAGGAACTCAAATTATTAATGAAGTTTTCTCACAAATTGCCTTCCAAGTAATCACCGGTGTTAACCTTCCTTGCTATCTTCGAAAGCGATCCGACTCCACCTGCCCCTCTGGTGCCCTTCACCTGCTGCTCCTCGATGACTCAGACTGGCACTGTTCCTTCTGGCCAGCAGCACCTTGTCCCGTGTCGATCGCTTTACCTAGGAACAGGACGATGTGCAGACACACACAGCATGTCATGTTGACTAACAGAAGTAACACTTCATGCTGGTAGCGCCATCCCTAATCTCTCATCTGCCTGAGACGAAAACAGTGGTGGCAAGAAGAATGTGACGCAGACTCCTGCAACAAAGCAATGAAAGCTTCAGCATACACACAGCTGCAGAGTCCGTGTGTAAACGTCTGACATTGAGTTTTATTTAGCTGGCACCTTCATATAAGGTGAATAACAACATTTTGAGCTTCAGTCGGTGACATTTCTTTTTGTTTCTCCAATTGGAGCCCAGGCAGGTGAAATGTCTCGCTCAGGGTCTCACAGTGTTATCAGTGGTGAGATCTGAGCCCCCATCCTCAGGGTTTGACGTCCACAGCCTGAGCCACTGCACCTGCTGATTGTCACGTGACGCTAAATCACAAGTACCCAGTTGAGCAAAGGGGGACGCACTTTGAGCTCCATTGTTTGTCTGAAACTGCGCTATAGAAATTCAATTTGTCGTTCTTATGTTTACAGGGTCGTTCTTGTCGCTCGCGTGTGCAGAGTGCAGGAAGACGTGACACTCTGTGGTTCCATGATGGCCGATTATGTTTACCTCAGCTTAAAAAAGTCTGCCGTCCTTACCTGGAAAAGCTCAGGAGCCATCGGTCAGTAAACATCTCAACATCTGTGGTCGTCGTCCCAGAGATCCGCACTCAGTT
Organism: Polypterus senegalus; assembly: GCF_016835505.1. NCBI lineage: Eukaryota > Metazoa > Chordata > Cladistia > Polypteriformes > Polypteridae > Polypterus > Polypterus senegalus. The sequence goes on along the minus strand of NC_053160.1, from coordinate 181,138,996 downwards.
CTTGCGCACATCACTTTCTTAAAGAGCGCTCGCATTATGCTGCGGTTAGGGTTAGGGTTGGGGAAGGAACTGAGACAGCGTGGCCTTGGCTCACTAACCCACAGTTTAATATTTAAATATTTACATTTGGACATTGTCTGTAATTACATCTAAATAAATAAATCGATAAATAAATCAATAAATGTTTTTCTCCAATTAAACATTGGGAGGCAGCTAAAGGGCCTGAATAACAGTAGTACCATGCCAGGCCAGGGGGTGGCGAGCTGCACTGACTTTCTCTCTCAGTCCTCTGCAGACCATCTATGGGATATCCCGCTAGGTACCGGAGCTAATGATGATGTCACTTCCGGTCCCAACAACACCACTTCCGTTTTCCAGCACTATTGACGACATCACTTCTGGTGCCAACAACGTCACTTTCGGTTCTGACACTATTGATGACGTCACTTCCAGGTCCGGCAACTTCATTTTCGTTTCCGGCGCTATTGACTACGCACCATCTGGGTCTGGCAGTATTGATGATGTCACCTCTGGTCCAAAAGATGTTGCTTTCCAGTTCCGGAACTATTGATGATGTCACTTCCGGTCCTAAAGAGACGTCACTTCTGTTTCCGGCACTATTGATGACATCACTTCCAGATCCAATGACATCACTTCTGGGTCCAGCACTATTGATGACATTAGTTCCGGTCCTAAAGACGTCACTTTCGTTTACGGCGCTATTGGCATCGTTACTTCCGGTCCCGATGATGTCACTTTTCAGTTCTGGCACTATTGATGACATCACTTCCAGTCCTGAAGATGTCACTTCCGTTTTCCGGCACTATTGATGACGCCACTTCTGGGTCCAGTGCTATTGATGATGTCACTTCTGGTCCAGACGATGTCACTTTCCAGTTCCGGTGCTATTGACGACGTCATTTCCAGGTCCAGCACTATTGACGATGTTACTTACGGTCCCCCCCAATGTCATTTTCCGGTCCCGATGATGTCACTTCCTGTTCTGGCCTTTAAAGCCGCCATATTTTCACTCTTTAATCAGTTCTGTTTTGGACACCCGACCTGTCAACAACTCTACCAAAATTACCCATTTTGCAGCCAGGTGCATAATATATGGGTGGCTGCCCCAAACCTTTTTGATGTCTGTGGACTGTTATTATGACAACGTATACATTTTTCATCTACAGTGCGCAAAGAATCTTATGTCCATTAATTTACTTCACCTTCAACAGTTTCTTATTAATCTACTCTCTATATATAAAATCCTAAGCCTAAAAGTGCAACGGTTTTATGTGACGTTTTTATGTGACTTTTTTGTCACACATTAAATCGGGCTTATTTTAAAACCTACATATATATGTTTGGTATCACTCTTTCCAGAATTTATCGAACTTTAATGTGTTGTTAGATTTTCAGATTCTTATTCCTTTTTTAAATTATAAACAAAAATATCAAGAACTCACGTCCTGCGAGATGAGACTTTGTGCCAAGAGATTTAACCAGGCCTGGGGCTGGAAATAAAAGACAAAGAGTAGGAGTGAAGTGCCGCGTGAGATGCAGATCACATGGCACGTCAGCAGGAGCAGCTGACCGAGCAAAGAGGAGGTAAAAAAAACCCAATTTGTTTTCCATTGTATCACCGTTTAAGAGGGGGTTTCAGCGGAGTGACCACATCTCCTTGGGGTGTGTTCAGCCCCTGTCTTTACAACACGAGCGGCAGAGACGTGAAGAGAAAGTGCAGAAAAGGGGGGGCTGGCGAGCGAAGTGAGCAGGGGGCGAACCCCCTAGTATTTTATAAATAGTAGGGATTCTCAAAGAATATCCTCTATATATTATTTTAAAATGTACATTTTTTAGTAAGGAGTATAAACATTTTTTAAAAAATTCCATAAAGATCTTTTTAAAAAAATAAACTTGGACTCTACATATATTACTATGGGACTTACCGACGGTTATTATTTAGCCCCAATCACTGAGTTAACATCAGGGCTGCCATTTACATTGTTAAGATTAGGGATATATTTGTCATTTTTAACCTTAGGGTTAGTGGCAGGCAGGCCTCATTTATGTAACCTTAGCGTTTTGGGGGCCGTCGAGGTGAGCGCCGACTCTAACAATCACATACTCTGACACCAGCAACTCTCGGCAGTCTGCAAGTCGCCCCCTAAAAAGTCATAGGGGTGGCTCACATTACTTTATCGAAAAGGGGGCGACCCCCAACATTTCTGTGGTGTATGCATCAGTTTGGCTGGATGTCCAGATGTCCTTGAGGTCACTGAGCCCCACGTGAACACTTCAAAAAGTTTGGGCGCCTTGTCCTGATTGGTGCCTCACCCCAGTTTGATCTCGGGGGGGATCCACAGAGACTTCCTGACTTTTGGTTTTGTCTCCTGACCTGCAGTGTGTGAAGGAGAAACTGGGTGGGAGTGTTAGATGTGAGGACATACGGCTTGAACAATTCAAATCGGGGTCCCATTGCAGGCTTCGTGTATCAGGTGGCTGTTGTAGGTGTGATGCTTGAGACAGGATGGGTGGTCTGTAGGTGCTAAAGTTGAACCGAGTGGTCTTCTCTTTCTGCTGTTGTTTCTCTCTGAGTCCTGATATCCTTCTTCTTCTTCTTCTTCTTCTTCTTCATGTTTTTCTTCTTTTTCTTCTTCTTCCTCCATCCTCCTATCATCTTCCTCCTTCTTCTTGTTGTTCTTCTTCTTGTTCTTTTTCTTCTTCTTCCTCCTTCCTCCTATCATCCTCCTTCTTCTTCTTGTTCTTTTTATCTTCTTCCTCTTTCCTCCTATCATCCTCCTCCTCCTCCTTCTACTTGTTCTTCTTCTTCCTTCTTCCTCCCATCATCCTCCTTCTTCTTGTTCTTTTTCTTCTTCTTCCTCTTTCTTCCTATCATTATCCTCTTCCTTCTTCTTCTTGTTCTTGTTTTAGTTGTTGTTGTTCTTCTTCTTGTTCTTCTTTTTCTTCTTCTTGTTTTATTTATTGTTCTTCTTCTTGTTTTCTTTCTTCTTCTTCTGCTCCTCCTCCACCTCCACCTCGTATTAAATGGTGGTGCATTACCGTCACAGACTGAACTGAAGTGTCATACAGAAAGGGGGAAAAAAACTTGGACAAGAAATACTCAGACTTACCAATGAAGTGCTTCCTAATAACACACTAGTTTTAAAATAAGAGAATACGGATCTACAGCCGTGGCCAAAAGTTTGCTGCCTCAGTTTTTATGACGGCCATTTGCATCTACTCCAGAAGGTTCTGAAGTGTGAGCAGATGAATTACAGTTAATTGCACCAATCCTCAAACAAAAACCCACCAATTCTGACAAACTCCAAACATTGATGCTGCAAGAATGGGCTGCCATCAGTCAGGATTTGGCCCACAAGTTGATTGCCAGGATGAATTGCAGAGGTCTTGAAAAAGAAAGAAGGGCAAACACTGCAAATATGCATAAACTTCATGTGATTGTCAATAAAAGCCTTTGGAACTTCTGAACTGCTTGTAATTCTACTTCAGTACACCATAGAAACTGTGGAAGACAGATGGCGCTATAATGTGCTAACCCGACACAGACAGACGCTAGAGGCACAAGTCCAAAAAGCACACGTGAATTTATTTATCTACAGTGTCTCCAAAAGCCTAATCACACACTCTCCTTTCTTGACTTCTTATTCTCTTTCTTTATCTCTCAGTCCTTTTTATTTTCTCTTCCACTCCCCCTCTCGACTCTGACTCCTTTTATAATGCCCCCAGAAGTGCTCCAGGTTGACCCATTTCTGGCACTTCCGGGTGTAGCAGAAAACCCACCCATGAGGGCTCAGCAGCTGTTGCATCACCCCCTGGTGGCACCCCCCAGATTCCAACAGGGCTGTAAGAAACTCCAACTCCCATGAAGCCCTGCGGGAGTCCGAGGCACTGCTGCAACCATGGGGGTGGGTTGGGGGGTACGGCCATCTAGTGTCCCGGGGGGAAGTAACATTCTGACCACACTTGCTCCCCCCAGTCCTCCCAGTGTGGAGGTGTCCCGGCAACATCTGACAAAAAGACCTAAAAACACTGAAGCCGCAAACTCGTGACACACAAATGGTGTGTTTTGCACACTTTGCTGCTTCGGCATTTTCAGATCATTTTTTTTTACGTGTTTCTACCGTGGACTGAAGATCAGTCAGTCATTATCCAACCCACTATATCCTAACTACAGTGTCACGGGGGTCTGCTGGAGCCAATCCCAGACAACACAGGGCACAAGGCAGGAACAGGTCAATGTTAAGAGTGGTGACCAGCAGGGGTCAGTGCTGAGGCTGCTGCTATTTTTAATATATATAAATGATTTACATAGGAATATAAGTAAGAAACTGGTTAAGTTTGCAGATGATACCAAGATAGGTGGATTAGCAGATCATTTGAAATCCGTTATATCATCACAGAAGGACTTGGAGACTGTGGTGGGTTGGCACCCTGCCCAGGATTGGTTCCTGCCTTGTGCCCTGTGTTGGCTGGGATTGGCTCCAGCAGACCCCCGTGACCCTGTGTTCGGATTCAGTGGGTTGGAAAATGGATGGATGGCTGGATGGGACTTGGAGAGCAGACAGGCTTGGGCAGATTTGTGGCAGATGAAATTTAATGTCAGTAAATTTAAAGTATTACACATAGGAAGTAAAAATGTGAGGTTTGAATACACAATGGGCGGTCGAAAAATCGAGAGTACACCTTATGAGAAGGATTTAGGAGTCATTGTGGACTCGGCACTATCAACTGCCAGACAGTCCATTTAGAAGCCATTAAGAAGGCTAACAGACTGTCAGGTTATATAGCGCCTTGATGTGTGGAGTACAAGTCACAGGAGGTTCTGCTCAACCTTTATAACACACTGGCGAGGACTCGTCTGGAGTACTGGGTGCAGTTTGGGTCTCCAGGCTACAAAAAGGACAAGAAAAAGTCCAGAGAAGAGCGACTAGGCTGATTCCAGGGCTACAGCAGATGAGTTATGAAAAAAGATTAAAAGAGCTGAGCCTTTACAGTTTAAGCAAAAGAAGATTAAGAGGTGACCTGATTGAGGAATTTGTCCAGTGGATCGAGACGGTGACTTTAAAATGAGTTCATCAAGAACATGTGGACACAGTTGGAAACTTGTGAAGGTTAAATTTCGCACAAACATTAGGATGTTTTTCTTTACACAAAGAACGATAGACACTTGGAATAAGCGACCAAGTAGTGTGGTAGGCAGTAAGACGTTAGGGACTTTCAAAACTCGACTTGATGTTTTATTTTAGAAGAATGAAGTGGACAGGACTGGCGAGCTTTGTTGGGCTGAATGGCCTGTTCTCATCCAGAGTGTTCTAACAAATCCCCGGGCAGGGCGCCAGCCCACCACAAGAGACGCACACACACACCAAGCACAATTTAGGATCACCAATGCACCTAACCTGCATGTCTTTGGACTGTGGGAGGAAACCCACGCACACAGAGGGAGAAGCCAGGAAGTGAACCCAGGTCTCCTTACTGTGAGGCAGCAGCCCTACCACTGCGCCACCATGCCGCCTCGTACTGAAGATCAATTCTAAACAAATTGTAAAGGCTTTGATTGGCAAACGCATCCTATTTATGTAAGGAGTCCATTTTGAGAGTGTCGGCCCTTCTTCTTCTTCTTCCTAGCTTCTGCAGTTCGCTCTAACATGCTGGGTAGCAGCGTCTGACGGTGGTGGTCCCTTCTCGCCTCTTTAAGTACTTGGAGTTGATCCCAGTTTGGTGGGCTTTTCTGCTTGTCCAGCCCCTTTTTGAAGACTGAGCGCAGGGTCTCGCGCGCCGATCGTCAGGGGCTCTGACCACTTTGTCAGTCCACGGTTCCGTACGCCTGCGCTAAAATCCCCCGAAAGTCACTCGCTTGTCATCTGTCCTCCATGACACACATTCCTGCCTCGCCCTCGACTTTTAAAGGATTCTGCCGCTCAGGTGTAATCTAATCAGTCGTGAGCTAATCCAGAGGTGTGGCGTGGCTTTTTACACACACAGTTCAGATGAAGTGGCCGACGGGGGCCGAGAGGTTTGTGAGAGTAATCAATGAAAAACTTCCCCCCCGGCACCTTGTGGGGTCCTCAATGCTCTCCTACACTCACACTCACACACACAAACACACACTTGGGAGGCATTGGCAAGCTGGAATGAAAGAGCATCACAAAGCAAAGTGTGACTTCTCTTTCCTTTCATTTAATTGTGGCTTGTTGCTTTGATGAGGACCTGGTGAAGGGCGTCAGGTTCCCAGGGGCCCGGCAAGAGTGTGATGGAGGTGCACTTCGAAACACAATCCATGGCTGAGGAATTAGTCTCAGACCTGTAATGACACGATGTAGTTAGGTTTGTTTTTTTCTTTTTAAATATATAATTTCTCAGTAATTCGATATCATTGATATATTATATACCATGCAAGTAATTCCAGTGTAATTAATATATACTGTTTATATTTATAGGAAGATGAGATAGACCGGCATAAAAGGCGCTATATAAGAGATAAAAATAATCGTGTTATGGTTTTGGTCTCTGCCTTAAGTAATTTCGAATTTGTTAAATTTTCATGTCATCTCATTTTCTGAACCCGCTTTCCCTGCCGAGGGTCATGGTGGCAGCAGATCAAGCAGGTCAGACCAGACTCCCCTGTCCCCAGCTAGAGATTCCAGCTCTTCCCAGACAATTTCCCAGCCAGCCAGCCGAGAGATATCGTCTCTCCAGCGTGTCCGAGGGGAGCCGCCCGTCCTTACAGCATTGGCCAGACCACCTCAGCTGGCTCTTCTTGATTGGGAGGAGCAGCGACCTCTGAAATCAATGAGCTTCTCACCCACCATATCATGCAGTGCCAGCCCGGCCACTGCTGCTGCTGCTGCTGCTGCTGCTTGTGCTCGAGATCTCCACTCATGACCGCTGGTGAGGACAAGGACATATGTGGATCGACTGGTAAGCTGCCATTTAAGGCTTTAGACTCACTACAAAGGATGGGTACAACGCCCACAGAACATCTGCCGCCACTCCGGTCTGCTAGTGTGACCACCGCTGGTGAACAAGAACCTGCGATAGTTGAAATCCTCCACTAGGGGCAGGTGTCCCCAGAGAGCAATTGACTCCTTTCTGAGACAGAGCCATATTTTATCTGTCACGGTATTAGTTATATTTTTGACCCTTGTGTTCCAAATATTGCTTTGTTTACTTGTATTGTAATGTAATAATATGTATCGTTACGTGCCCTGTCCCCTTATGATAGAGCTTCTTGATGTTGTCACGGTCTGGCTCCATTTAATTTTTTTGCAGTCATTTCTCAACCTCATAAGAGTATTAATATGTAATTGTGTTGGGGCCTTTGATACCAAGGAATTTAGTGGTCACATTCCTTTCTTTGTTTTGATGCATTTTTGAAGACGTTTCAATTTGAGTTTCATCTTCTGCAACATCAAATTGCAAAGACGACACCAGACCGGCGATATCTGTGGTTTAAGTAAGACACTCGGGTCCATCTGCTGACTCCATGAGAAGGTTCTAATCTTTGATTAGATTAGATTAGATTCACTTTATTGTCATTACACATGTATAAATACAGGGTAACGAGATTCAGTTTAGCATCTAATCAGAAGTGCAAAGAGCAGAAGTACAATAAATATAATATGTGCATATTATGTACAGTTAAATACGATATTTATAGTTAAATGCGATATATACAGTTAAATACGATATGTACAGTTAAGAGCACAGTGAAGATGGGAATAGATATAGATATATATAAATAGATATACAAATGTTCTAAATGCGGATGGCAAATATACATATTTTACAATATACATTTATGTACCTATACATGTATTTGTATGTACTATAATACTATAAGTACTATATATATATATATATATATATATATATATATATATACACATACAAATATACAACATACAGGTGTGTTATGTATGTGCAGTAATACTATAAGTACTATTATATATATACACAGATGTACAATATACAGATGTGATATGTATGTGCTGTAATACTATGAGTATTGTAATATATACAGATGTACAATATATGATATATGATGTACAATGTACAGGTGTGCTGTGTGTTCACAGGTATGTACAGATATGTACAAGGAAGGGAGGAGGAGTAGTGTAGAGGATTAAGTGTGTGGATGTGAAGGTTCAACGGCGGACTGAGTTCAGAAGTGTGACCGCTGTGGGCAAGAATGCTGTTCCTAAACCTGATGGTTTTAGTTGGAAGGCTCCTGTAGCGCCTTCTGGAGGGGAGGAGCTGGAAGAGTTTGTTGGCTGGATGAGAGGAGTCCTTAAGAATGCAACGAGCTCGGCGTAAACATCTCTTCTTGTGAACATCCTCAATGACCGGAAGTGGAGTCCCTATGATGCGTTGTGCGGTTTTCACCACTCGCTGCAGTGCCTTGCGGTCAGCAACAGAGCAATTCCCATACCAGGCTGTAATACAGTTAGTCAGGATGCTCTCTATCGCACAGTGGTAGAAGTTGTCCAGTATGACAGCAGATAGTTGGCTCTTCTTCAGTATCCTCAAGAAGAAGAGGCGCTGATGGGCCTTCTTGACCAGGCTGGAGGTGTTGTTTGTCCATGACAGGTTCTCCGAGATATGTATCCCCAGGAATTTAAAGCTGGAAACCCGTTCGACAGCCATGCCATTGATGTGAATGGGGTGGTGGGTGTCTCCCTTCTTCTTCCTGAAGTCCACAATGAGCTCCTTGGTTTTGGTGGTATTCAGGAGCAGGTTATTTTCAGCGCACCACGCAGCTAAGTGTTTTACCTCCTCCCTGTAATTAGACTCTTCGTTATCACTGATGAGACCGATCACCGTGGTATCGTCTGCAAACTTGATGATAGAATTGGATCTATACATGAGCCTGCAGTCATGAGTGAAAAGGGAGTAGAGGAACGGGCTCAACACGCAGCCCTGTGGAACGCCAGTGTTGAGTGTAATGGTGGTAGAGCAGTTATGGCCAGACCTGACATGCTGGGGTCTGTTGGTCAGACAGGTTTGGCACCTCATTTTGAATGCCTAATGCCTTAAATTGAGAACAAGCTTACATTTTCTATGAAAGAATTTTAATTTTTGCATAAGTGTAGATAGATAGACAGACAGATGTGAAAGGCACTACATAATAGCTTTGAAAGGCACTATATAATAGACAGATAGATAGATAGATATTTTAGTGTAATTGACAGGAACAGATAGATATTTTACCGTAGTTGGCAGGATTTGATAGATAGATAGATAGATAGATAGATAGATAGATAGATAGATAGATAGATAGATAGATAGATAGACATTTTAGTGTAGTTGGCAGAATTAGATAGACAGACAGATAGATGTTAAAGGCACTACATAATAGATTTGAAAGGCACTATATAATAGATAGATAGCTATTTAAGTCTAGTTGGCAGGATTAGATAGATAGATAGATAGATAGATAGATAGATAGATAGATAGATAGATAGATAGATAGATAGATAGATAGATAGAGAGACAAACATGGCAGAGTGTTTCTTCAGTGTGATACCACAGGGGAACCATATTTGGTTTCCAAAACCCCCTTTCAGTTGAAGGTTCCAGAAGGAGCCTTTACGTATTTAGATCCTTGACAGGCTCCACACAATAAATAAATGCCAAGGTGTATAGTAGTGCGCAATGCTATAGTAGTTGCTATGAAAGGCACTTTATAATATAAGAATTCAGATGATACAGGAATGTTTTATGATAATAGTATAAAAGTGTTTACTAAGGCTTGAAAGAAATAAAATATATATCGTAGCAGTGCCTATGAAAGGCGCTATAAAATATAAGGATTCAGATAATATAGAAAAGGCAGGCAGGTAGAAGTTCATTTGTCTCAAGTGGGAAGTTTGGCTTTTTTAGCACAGAGCAGTATTTCTCAACTGCTGGTCCGCTAAAGAGAACTGTTCTGTTGAGTAATTTTGGTGGTCCACGAAAATCTTTCAGTTCCCAAGCCTTGTTTTTTTAGCCCAAGTGGACGCTTCTTAGAAAACATTTTAAACGAAAACTGACGTCCCGTTCTGTCTGGATGCTCAAAACTCCAAGATTTCTCAGTCACACCTTGTCATTAACTTAAGAGTCCCAAAGCACGTAATTCCCAGTAAGTTCCAAAAGCACTTCCAACAATGCCCACGAGAGGGGGATAACTCCATCAAACCCTGGCTAGTAATAAGAGCAGGCACCAGGTTGTTACGTTTCAGCTGGCATTTTCTGTCTGAAGAGACACAGTACCCAAGGAGTCCAGTCTTTCTCTCAGGTCACTGGATGGCGTCCATGTCTTGAAAAACAGGAAGCAGCAGGACTCTAAAGACTTGGACCTTCGTCCTTTTGCAGATATCAGGAGCGCCACCCACCCCTTTCTAGTGACCTCATGACCCCCCATGCTCTCCCAATCCATCTACTGACTTCATAAGAAGAGTCACCAGAGTCATGAATGTCACTGCCGAGGTAAGTAAATCTGTCGACACGGTCAACACTCTCTCTGCAGACAGACACACTGCTGATGGCTGAGCCCAAGAGGTCATTAAAGGCCTGGCTCTTGGTTTTTATCAGGACCCTAAAAAGCTTAGACCCCGGACTCAGTCTCTCAAGAGCCCCGATCAGAGCCTTCATTGACTCCGTGAAGATCACAGCGTCATCAGCAAAGTCAAGATCTTCACCAACAGATGCCCCACAGCCCCCTGCCCAACCCCCAGTCCATGCAGGCATTGAACAGAGTAAGAGCAGAACAGACCCCTTGAATCAAATGGGGAACCCCCACCCCCCAAAAGTAGCAAATGAAGAAATCAATAAAGACAGTCTAAAAAGATACAGCCTGATGGACACAGCAAGTGAGCAAACAAATAAAACAAAACGCAGGACTGTTAGCGTTGGCCCACTCGGCCTCCATGGTGCCCTTACGCAGCTGAATTAAGGCAGCAGGTTGCCTGACAAGCTCGGAACAACAAAGGAAGAAAGAAATCCTGGGAAAGAACTTTTGCCGATAAAGCCTCTTAACCTCAATAGCAGCCTAGCGGGTCTAAAGAATGAGGCAGTGGTTTTGGAGAGCTTGACAGATTCCTGCTCTCAGGTGTCTCCTGCCAATGCTCCCTGAATGAGGGCGCACAGAGACTATGAGGTCATTTGATAATTTTAGGGCAATTCTGCACTCTGGAATTAAGGCCATTTCAGAAAAACAGCGTACACTGAAATTAGCCCTCGCAACGCAGTTATTAGCGTTTTGGGAACCCAGGCGGTGTTGCTTACTTGGTGGGGGGGGATTCTTGTGAGGGTTTGCTGCCACTCCAGAAGGCAAAGGCGCTTGCCAGTCCGAGCCAGTGCAGGCTTGTTTTTTTCATCAATTAGACTCTCCTACTAACGTGTGACTTAGGCCGTAATTATGTCGTCCCCGCAAAGTACCTAGTCAACATGTTTAAACGTGGAGGAACCGGAGTATAACATGACAACCTAAAGGCTCATTTAAGCCCACGCTGTTGATGTTAGGAACCAGGAGGGGAAACTGAGGGCTTAACACAAAAGTTAATGGCCCCGTGTGGTTAGCCAGGCTCGTGTCATCTCGGTGTCCAGGGAAAGCCTGCGTGGAAAGTCGTGGGGGACGTCGGACATTGCATATAAAGTCAAGTGGAAAATAAGTACCCCCCCTCCTCCATAGGACATATCTGAGTAACATATCTGAGCAGACACTCCAGTAGACCTTCATGGAAGCAGCACCTACAGGTCGAGGTGACATAACTGAACAAGTGATGTACTTCAAACGGACGTGCTGTAGTCATTTTCATCATCTAAATCACGGGTGTCAAACTCCAGGCCTGGAGGGCCGCAGTGGGTGCAGGTTTTCTTTCTATCCCTTTTCCTAATCAGTGTCCAGTTTTCACTGCTAATTAACTTCTTTCCCCCCTATTTCAATAGCCCTGTTTTTAAGGATTAAGTCTTAAGTATTAAATGACAGCCAAACAGAAATGAGACAGGAGACGAGCCAACAGATGACCAGCTAAATTGGGGCTTCAAACTCCAACCGGTTCCTTAATGAGAAGCAGATTCTTGCTGTTCATTAAACCCGTTATTCAATTCCATGGCTTGTTGCTGCTCTCTTTTTGCCACAGCAGACATTTCCAAAACTGTTGATATTCTGTTTTTTTTAAGAACTCCATCCATCCATCCATCATCCATCATCCAACCTGCTATATCCTAACTACAGGGTCACAGGGGTCTGCTGGAGCCAATTCTAAGAACTTCTAAAATGTTTTGGTATCCTGAGGGATCAACCTTACTGAGACCTTCATCTTTATTTTCAGATTTTGTTTGATGGGCACAGGTGAGCTGGTCATGTCCTACTTGTTTTATGTCTCATTACTGTCCGGCTGCTAATTAAGGAAAAAACAACTGAGGGGCCGGAGTCAAGCTAATTAAAGCTAAGGCTAAAGAAGTTAATTAGCATCAAAAACTGGTCACTAATTAAGAGATGGTTAGAATGAAAACCTGCAGCCACTGCGGCCCTCCAGGACTGGAGTTCGACACCCCTGATAAATGAACAAAAATGAAGATTAGTCAGGTGTACGTGATCCCCATTTATCACCACTTCAGATCCATCAAATTAGAATCAGGGGATCCTGATGAGGTGGATTAGAACCCCCTTAGGGCGTCTGAAGATGGACTTGACTATCTTATTTCAACTGCAGGTATTGAAGGTCTGGTGTCGTCTTTGCTACCTCAACATCAAGACTACTCCAGGAGTTGGAAGTGGGTGGACAGGCTTACTGGCAAGCATTGAAGGACCTCTCCAGAGCTGCTAAAACAGGCAGTCAGTGGCTCTGACCAGAGGTGGCCTTTGGGGGTGGCGACTAGGACAATCGCCCCATGACCCCGAGATAGGAGATTCTTTTGTCACCGTCAGCTCATCATACACATAACAGCTGGAAGAGTATGCTTCAATCTTTGGATTTCTGTACAACTTGAAGAGTTTGTGAGCATTGAACAACAATGATTTGTTAAAGTGCTGATTGCATTTGGACAACATGTTACGCGCAGAAGACTTGGTGATTCGGACGGAATTGACTTGTGCGGAGAATTGAAGATGTTTCGAGAAATGCTTCCTGATAACATCAATACAGCTCAAGAGTGTCTTCGCACGCTTGGCCCATTCGAGATTTATTTCTCGACACTGTTGTTGCGTCAATTACGTTGACAATTCCTGTGACCGTTGCGAGCGCGGAAAGAAGCTTTTCAAAGTTGAAACTTATCAAAAATGATCTACGATCAACAATGTCGTAAAACAGACTGTGCAGTTTAGCTATTTTGTCAATTGAAAAGGAACCTGCCTCAACATTGGACTACGAGGATGTCATCAATGATTTTGCTCAGCGAAAAGCCAGAAAAGTGGACTTTCGTCTCTGACTGTCAAAGCAGCTGTTTGGTAAGTGTTCATTTTATTACAAGCGTTCTAGTTCTCCGTAATTAAATAAATTTGCCGACTCCAGCGGGTTCGGCAGAAACGACTGTTATCTAGTTTGTTAATTTTGCGTGCAAAATGTTTCTGAATCATTAATTAAGTTGGTTAAAGGCCACTAAACCAGTATAAGAACAACTACAATACGTAATGTAATCAAACGGCCAATGGTACCTACACAAGGCACCATAAGGCGTACAGCATTAGAGGTGGACAAGCCCATGAGCGTGGTGCTACGGTATATAGCCTACACTTATGGCTCTCGGCCCAGCGTATGACACTCGCCCAAGGCCCCGCTTACCCCTAAGGCCGCCTCTGGTCTGACTCAAGACGATGAACTCCATCTGGGCCTCAGCTGGGTAGATAGGGTCTTGGAGGCGAGTCCTGGATGCCGGAATTAACTGCTGAAACCTCTGGAGACGTTGTGGGCATATCAGCAAAACGTTGAGGAAGGGGGACGCCCACTTGATAACTCAGAAAGGTGCCATCACTCATTTGACAATTCCACAGAATCTAAGCTGAAGGTCTCATGTATGCAATTAGGGATGTGAATACCTAGTCCTATGAAACAGAATTGACACATTTAGTGTCATCATGCTAAGATCACAATGCTCTGTAACAAAACATTAATTCTGAGAAGCGCAAAGGTAGTCCAAGGCAGTGTCCCATGAAATAATCCAGTAAATAACAAAGCACAGAGAGATAAAAAAAAATTAAACTCACCCACACCATGAGCACATTCAATGAACCGCAAGGGACTGCTGGTACACTGTGTGAAAGGCGCTATATAGGCACCTGACCCGACACAGATAGACGTGGAGGCACATATAAAAAGTACAAAGACTTACTTTTCTTCAGCTGTGGGACACGTCTTCCCCGTGCCACACAGCCCAAACACAGTCCCAAAGCACAACAAACACAATCCTTTTCCTTGACCACCACTCCTCCTCAAGCTTAGTCCTCCTCCTCCTCCCAACTCTGGCTCCTCGAGTGGTGGTGGCTGGCCCTTTATATAACCCACCCTGAAGTGTTCCAGATGATTGACCACCTGGCCCTAATTGCATCTCCGGGTGGGGCTGAAGATTCGTCCAGCCAGGCCCCAGCTGCCCCTAGTGGCCATCCGAGCCCCCAACCAGGCTGTGGAGGACTCCATCTCCCATGGAACCCTGCGGGTGGTATGCTGTCTCTCTAGCACACCACCGCGTAGAAGAGGGCGCTCGCCACAACTGTCTGATAGAACATCTGCAGCATCTTATTGCAGATGTTGAAAGACGCCAGCCTTCTGAGTAAGTACAGTGGTGTGAAAAACTATTTGCCCCCTTCCTGATTTCTTATTCTTTTGCATGTTTGTCACACAAAATGTTTCTGATCATCAAACACATTTAACCATTAGTCAAATATAACACAAGTAAACACAAAATGCAGTTTTTAAATGATGGTTTTATTATTTAGGAGAAAAAATCCAAACCTACATGGCCCTGTGTGAAAAAGTAATTGCCCCCTGAACCTAATAACTGGTTGGGCCACCCTTAGCAGCAATAACTGCAATCAAGCGTTTGCGATAACTTGCAATGAGTCTTTTACGGCGCTCTGGAGGTTTTTTGGCCCACTCATCTTTGCAGAATTGTTGTAATTCAGCTTTATTTGAGGGTTTTCTAGCATGAACCGCCTTTTTAAGGTCATGCCATAGCATCTCAATTGGATTCAGGTCAGGACTTTGACTAGGCCACTCCAAAGTCTTCATTTTGTTTTTCTTCAGCCATTCAGAGGTGGATTTGCTGGTGTGTTTTGGGTCATTGTCCTGTTGCAGCACCCAAGATCGCTTCAGCTTGAGTTGACGAACAGATGGCCGGACATTCTCCTTCAGGATTTTTTGGTAGACAGTAAAATTCATGGTTCCATCTATCACAGCAAGCCTTCCAGGTCCTGAAGCAGCAAAACAACCCCAGACCATCACACTACCACCACCATATTTTACTGTTGGTATGATGTTCTTTTTCTGAAATGCTGTGTTCCTTTTACGCCAGATGTAACGGGACATTTGCCTTCCAAAAGTTCAACTTTTGTCTCATCAGTCCACAAGGTATTTTCCCAAAAGTCTTGGCAATCATTGAGATGTTTCTTAGCAAAATTGAGACGAGCCCTAATGTTCTTTTTGCTTAACAGTGGTTTGCATCTTGGAAATCTGCCATGCAGGCCGTTTTGCCCAGTCTCTTTCTTATGGTGGAGTCGTGAACACTGACCTTAATTGAGGCAAGTGAGGCCTGCAGTTCTTTAGACGTTGTCCTGGGGTCTTTGTGACCTCTCGGATGAGTCATCTCTGCGCCTTGGGGTAATTTTGGTCGGCCGGTCACTCCTGGGAAGGTTCACCACTGTTCCATGTTTTTGCCATTTGTGGATAATGGCTCTCACTGTGGTTCGCTGGAGTCCCAAAGCTTTAGAAATGGCTTTATAACCTTTACCAGACTGATAGATCTCAATTACTTCTGTTCTCATTTGTTCCTGAATTTCTTTGGATCTTGGCATGATGTCTAGCTTTTGAGGTGCTTTTGGTCTACTTCTCTGTGTCAGGCAGCTCCTATTTAAGTGATTTCTTGATTGAAACAGGTGTGGCAGTAATCAGGCCTGGGGGTGGCTACGGAAATTGAACTCAGGTGTGATACACCACAGTTAGGTTATTTTTAACAAGGGGCAATTACTTTTCACACAGGGCCATGTAGGTTTGGATTTTTTTCTCCCTAAATAATAAATACCATCATTTAAAAACTGCATTTTGTGTTTACTTGTGTTATATTTGACTAATGGTTAAATGTGTTTGATGATCAGAAACATTTTGTGTGACAAACATGCAAAATAATAAGAAATCAGGAAGGGGGCAAATAGTTTTTCACACCACTGTATAGTCAGCTCTGTCCTCTCTTACACAGAGCATCAGTATTGGCAGACCAATCCAATTTATCATCCAGCTGCACTCCCAGGTATTTATAGGTCTGCACCCTCTGCACAGTCACCTCTGATGATCACGGGGTCCATGATGGGCCTGGGCCTCCAAAAATCCACCACCAGCTCCTTGGTTTTGCTGGTGTTCAGGTGTAGGTGGTTTGAGTCGCACCATTTAATAAAGTACTTGATTAGGTTCCTGTACTCCTCCTCCTGTCCACTCCTGATGCAGCCCACAATCGCAGTGTCGTCAGCGAACTTTTGCACGTGGCAGGACTCCGAGTTGTATTGGAAGACCGATGTATGTTGGCTGAACAGGACTGGAGAAAGTACAATCCCCTGCAGTGCTCCTGTGTTGCTGACCATAATGTCAGACCTGCAGTTCCCGACATAAACATTAAAAATTAAATGTTATTAAGTATTCAAAGGTAGTGTAAAAAGAGGTAAAATGTTTAGGGAAGAGTTTCAATAAAAGTTTGGACAATTATGGTGGTTTGTTACTCATTTTAAATGTAAAAAGTGCTGGGTCTCTAAAGACCCTAAGTATGTAATAGTGTTTGTAGTATAGTATTGTAGCAATGCTATTAATAGTTAGAACTGCATCTCCCAGCAGTCCTTTCAGGGGCTGTTGGGTTTAAAGGTGGCCAGAGGGGTTTAAAAGGTGGGCAGGGGTCGAAGGAAAAAAAAATGTTTGTTTTGTTTGTTTGGTGCTTGTATTTATCTGTTGAATTGCCTGCTGTTTTTCTGTCATACATCTTCGTGTCCTGGATTGTATTTTTTGTTGGGGTCTGGAATCATTTGTCTACTTGTCTACTGTTTACTGAGGACGGTGTCTGGATTCATTGGCTTACCCGGAAGAAGGAGCGCTCCTGAACCATTCATCTGTCATCATACTTCAACAATTACCGGTAGGACCTCTCTTCATGCAGATCGCTGGACTTAACTTCACCGCTGCTCATTTCATCCATGGACTGCGTGTTTGTCGTGTTTATCTGTTAAATGTAATATCGCTGAAGGGATCAGGGGTGGTATTGTTGTTTTCACTTAGTTAATTTAATTTCTTTATACTTTTTTTTATCGTTTAAATTCCCAGCGTGTTTTTCTTTGTTGTCTCTGTAGTGTGTGTGTGTCGTGCCAAGGCTGGGGTTGTCCCTGGTAATCCTCAAGTAAAATAAATAAATTACCGTCACTCACGACGGTGTGAATCTTAGCGGCTTCTGACCGCTACAGTATACAAGGGCTAAAAAAGTCACACTAGCACCGTTTTGTGACTTTCATATTCCTGAGGCAACCTCCCAGAAATCCCTGGGATCATGGACATATGATGTCATCGGCACGACCTTTTGAAAAAGTCATTTATGCACCATTTGGGTAGCCATGTTTTGAATAAAACTGAGACTTAACGTGCGCTTCTCAGTATTTTCATTCTCAGTTCCCAGACTTGCTTTCTGTTTTACAATTCTGATTCTTCTCTCCTGTTTCTTGCTTGCCGAAAGATCGGTTTGCCTCTTTGGATTTGACTCTGGCATGTACTCCATTTCGTTTCCGTTTCATCTTCTGGTTTCGAAATAAAAATCATTCTGACTGGGCAGAACAACAATGGAATGAATTAGCTTAAATCTGTCAGAGTGATGCAAGAAAGTCTGCCAGGACAGTTCAGTTTTCGCTTCAGTGTGGTTATAAAATATCCCGTTGAAGAGCATCGGCAAACGTGCAAACTTGTCTGTCTCAAAACAGGGGAACATTCTGTGCAGCTTCAACTACAATTTAGTTTACTGTTTGGATTTTATCTTAAAAAACAGTGAGTATATTGTTTATGGGGGAAGAGCGAAAACTTTAGATTTGTCAAAAATTTCAATCTCCTATTTTCGACGGATCTCATCGTTTTAGGGTACCCTGATACCGAAAACATCGATATCTCAATGATTAGTGTGTCTTTCTGACTGTGTGTCACAGTTTCTTGAGGACAGTCTAGACCTCAAACGGCTGGATGGAAAAATACGAAACCCGAGACCCAAGCCTGTTATGATCTGACGAAGTGCTGATTAGTTTTGAGCCACTCTAGAGGAACCCTCAAATGCCATAATTCTGCAAGTAATTATGAATTCTTTTCTGCAGTTGCAATTGTAATGACCTATTTTATGATCAGAAAGAGTGGTGAATAATTACTGAAATGTTCAGGTGGGCGGCACGGTGGTGCAGTGGTAGCACTGCTGCCTCGCAGTTCGGAGACCTGTGGGTTTGGTTCCCGGGTCCTCCCTGCGTGGAGTTTGCATGTTCTCCCCGTGTCTGCTATGGTTTCCTCCGGGCGCTCCGGTTTCCTCCCACAATCCAAAGACATGCAGGTTAGGTGGATTGGGGATTCTAAATTGGCCCTAGTGTGTGCCCTGTGGTGGGCTGGCAAAGCCCTGCCCGGGGTTTGTTTCCTGCCTTGTGCCCTGGGATTGGCTCCAGCAGACCCCCGTGACCCTGTATTCGGATTCAGCGGGTTGGAAAATGGATGGATGGATGGATGTTCAGGTGACTTGGTTTCTAGGGCGCAAAGCCTACTCACTCACGTCCAAATTTGTATATTTATATTTTTTATATTGTTAATATTGTTTTATTTATATTATTCATTTTGTTTCCTTTTACTACTTTGACAACCATTGCTGATGGCAAAATAGTGAAATGGCTGCAATTCTGCACACTAAAGCAGTGCACAGGATGGGGCGGAGTTTGATGTAGGCGGGGCTAAACGTCCAAATATTACGATATAAGGAAAATATGATGTTAGATGGTCATGTATCAAATCCATTTGCTTATAATGATATTCTTCATTTACTCTTTATGGTAGTAATAATATTGTTTATTCGTTCATCATCATTGTTATATTTCAGCCTGGGGGTTCAATTTCCTTTTCCATGTCCATTTTTCTTTCTTTTGCTTATGTTAATAGTTTGCATTATTCTGTATCTCATTAGCATTGTGTATTCTTTAATTTCTGTGTGTCTGTGCTTGTTCTGGTATGTTCCGTATGTCT
The DNA here is from genome assembly GCF_016835505.1 of Polypterus senegalus. Taxonomy (NCBI): domain Eukaryota; kingdom Metazoa; phylum Chordata; class Cladistia; order Polypteriformes; family Polypteridae; genus Polypterus; species Polypterus senegalus. The sequence goes on along the minus strand of NC_053160.1, from coordinate 181,119,548 downwards.
TGTCTGTGGTCCACAAAGAGACAGGGCCACCTGCCTGCCACCATCAAAGGGGTACCCTCAGCCCTAATCATTGCAATGTGGATCCTTACACACTCTGCAGCGACCAACTGTTTTGTAGTCCCACAATACGGGACATAAACTCACCTAAAGGATTATTAGGACCACCATACTAATACGGTGTTTGACCCCCTTTCGCCTTCAGAACTGCCTTAATTCTACGTGGCATTGATTCAACAAGGTGCTGAAAGCATTCTTTAGAAATGTTGGCCCATATCGATAGGATAGCATCTTGCAGTTGATGGAGATTTGTGGGATGCACATCCAGGGCACGGCTCCGCTCCACCAAATCCCAAAGATGCTGTATTGGGTTGAGATCTGGTGACTGTGGGGGCCATTTTAGTACAGTGAACTCATTGTCATGTTCACGAAACCAATTTGAAATGATTCGAGCTTTGTGACATGGTGCATTATCCTGCTGGAAGTAGCCATCAGAGGATGGGAACATGGTGGTCATGAAGGGATGGACATGGTCAGAAACAATGCTCAGGTAGCCTGTGGCATTTTAACGATGCCCAATTGGCACTAAGGGGCCTAAAGTGTGCCAAGAAAACATCCCCCACACCATTACACCACCACCACCAGCCTGTACAGTGGTAACAAGGCATGATGGATCCATGTTCTCATTCTGTTTACGCCAAATTCTGACTCTACCATTTGAATGTCTCAACAGAAATCGAGACTCATCAGACCAGGCAACATTTTTCCAGTCTTCAACTGTCCAATTTTGGTGAGCTTGTGCAAATTGTAGCCTCTTTTTCCTATTTGTAGTGGAGATGAGTGGTACCCGGTGGCGTCTTCTGCTGTTGTAGCCCATCCGCCTCAAGGTTGTGCGTGTTGTGGCTTCACAAATGCTTTGCTGCATACCTCGGTTGTAACGAGTGGTTATTTCAGTCAAAGTTGCTCTTCTATCAGCTTGAATCAGTCGGCCCATTCTCCTCTGACCTCTAGCATCAACAAGGCATTTTCGCCCACAGGACTGCCGCATACTGGATGTTTTTCCCTTTTCACACCATTCTTTGTAAACCCTAGAAATGGCTGTGCGTGAAAATCCCAGTAACTGAGCAGATTGTGAAATACTCAGACCGGCCCGTCTGGCACCAACAACCATGCCACGCTCAAAATTGCTTAACTCACCTTTCTTTGCCATTCTGACATTCAGTTTGGAGTTCAGGAGATTGTCTTGACCAGGACCACACCCCTAAATGCATTGAAGCAACTGCCATGTGATTGGTTGATTAGATAATTGCATTAATGAGAAATTGAACAGGTGTTCCTAATAATCCTTTAGGTGAGTGTATGTGGCACCTTCTGTGTCTTTTGTCCACTTTTGCTTCTGTAAGTTGTTCATCGTTTGACTTCCTGCTGCGTTTCTCTCTGACTTGTCATCTGCCGTCAACAACGGGGACTCTTTCAAAAGGGCTTTCTATTTATTTCATTTCTGGGTGTCTGTGCTTGTTCTGGTAAACTTCCGTGTGTCTTGTCTGTAGTCCCCCAAGAAGTAGGGTCATCTGCCTGTCACCAAGAAGGGTTTGCCCTCAGTAAAATAAATGCTGAGCATACAAGCAGTCCCTTGCAGTTCATTGAATGTGCTCGTGGTGTTGGTCAGTTTTATGTGCTTTGTTACTGCCTGAATTTTTTTACCCCCGTGCTCTGCTTTCGGTGTCCTGTACTGGGATGTTGTTTGCCTTGGGCTGCCTTTGCCATTTCAGGAAACTCCTTTTGCCTGTGTGCTTCTCGGAATCTCTTTTTTGTGTGAGAGGGCAAACAAATTCTGTGCACCAGAGCCAAGCCCAGCAACACCAAAGTGCCAGGTAGGAACTACTGTAACTCTGGATGGGACGTCAGGGCAGACTCAGGCCAATCAGTCTACAGCGCCTGCTGGGTTTGTAATAATAATAATAATATTTCAGCCTGTGCGGTTCAAATTCCTTTTTTCATGTCCATTTGTCTTTCTTTTGCTTATGTTAATAGTTTGCATTATTCTGTATCTCATTAGCGTTGTGTATATTTTCATTTCTGTGTGTCTGTGCTTGTTCTGGTATGTTCCGTGTGTCTTGTCTGTGGTCCCCCAAGAGACAGGGCCATCTGCCTTCCACCATCAAGGGGTACCCTCAGCCCTAATCATTGCAATGTGAATCCTTACATACTCCGCAGCAACCAACTGTTTTGTAGTCCAGCGATACGGGACATATGTGGCACCTTCTGTGTCTTTTGTCCACTTTTGCTTCTGTAAGTTGTTTCGGTGATGACGTTTTTGCTGTCCACTCTGGGCAGCTGCCTGTCCCTTTCACTTTCGGCCTCCTCCTCTACAATTCCCTGCCCAGAACAATCAGGGTCTGATGGCATCAGATGTATGGCTCTGCGCTGCTGTACTCTGTTGGTCATCGTTTGACTTCCTGCTGCGTTTCTATGTGACTCGTCTGCTGTGAACAATGGGGACTCTTTCAAGGGCTTTCTATTATTTCTTTTCTATGTGTCTGTGCTTGTTCTGTTATGTTTCATGTGTCTTGTCTGTGGTCCCCCAAAGTGTCACCTGCCTGTTCACCGAGAAGGGTTTGCCCTTAGCAAAATAAATGCTGAGCGTACAAGCAGTCCCTTGCGGTTCATTGAATGCACTCGTGGTGTGGGTAAATTTCATGTGCTTTGTTATTGCCTGAATTTTTTTTTTAACCCCCGTGCTCTGCTTTCGGTGTCCTGTATACTGGGATGTTGTTTGCCTTGGGCTGCCTTTGCCATTTCAGGAAACTCCTTTTGCCTTTGTGCTTCTCGGAATCTCTTTTTTGTGTGACAGAGCAAGCAAGCCCAGCAACACCAAAGTGCCAGGTAGGAACCAACGGTGGATGGGATGTCAGGGCAGACTCAGGCCAGTCAGCCTACAGCGCCAAGCTGGTTTTGTAATCATGTGATAGGTAAATCCAGGTAGCCGTGGCGTGCAGACCCACTGGGATGTACACCTAGTCAAATGCCAGGCTTTTTTGAAATTCGGCGTTCCAGCAGATGAGCCTTTTGTGCTTCGTCGTCCTTCCTTTCTCCAGAGGCGTTGCTTCTTGATGTTCTTGCTCATCACGTTCGCCCTGAAGGAGCAGCAGCAGCAGCCTCCCGTGAGTCAGGAGGTGGGCTTTGCCTCCCAGGGACCTCATAGTTATTGCTTTTTTTTTTATGATTTATATGCCAGACATTATGCCTGCACACAGGTATAAAGAGATATCTGAAGAATAATTGGTGCAATTTAATCATAAAAGGCAATAAATTGATATTGTGCCTGAAGGTTTCTCAAACAAATCCCCCCACCACCACCACCACCTCCATCCCCTTCAAGGTTATGTATTTAATCAGGAGCAGAGCCATTTCCATCCTATAGAGCGCTTGGCCGTGAATAAAGGTTTGATCCGCAGAAAGAGGCGATTATTGTGAAGGCACATGAAAAGGTGGGCCGCTCTGCGCTTGTGCGAACCACTGAGAGAGAGTGTGGCAAACACCCTGACCTACGAGTGAGACCTTTAAAGCTGGCTCATAATTATATATATATATATATACATAATGTATATGTAGAAAAATGGGGATTCTAAGAAATTATCACCAAGACGTTCTGAAGCTGCTGATCTTACTTCCTGTGTGCGGCGCGCGTCTTTATGAGTGGCCGTCTTCTCTTAAGTGAAATGTGTGAAGAAGCAAGAAGTGTGTGTGTGTGTGTGTGTGTGTGTGTGCACCAGGTCAGGGAGTTTCCTTTAAAGATGTAGTGTTATTACCAGCAATACCCAGCCAGAGCTCTGGGTGGGCTACTGAGGGGCACACTGCTGTCCTCAAGGATGGGGGGGACGACAAATGAGTAGCTCCCTGACCTCCCGACCTCCACACCAAGTCAGGACGCATATGCCCCCTTTACAGGGTGTAAATGCTAATAAGTAGGGGCAGACTTGGGGGGCTGACTGACCACCCTTCTACGGCAACATAGCATTGGCAACCCAAAATAACCTAATGAGTCAAACCTTCGAGCAGTTGTGATGAGAACAGGCCATTCAAACCCACCAAGCTCATCCATCCTATTCCCTGAGAAAAAAGGAATATGAAGAACAGAAAGACTTCAGAGCAAAAAAAGGGGGCATCCACTGTGAGAACTCTGGATATGCACACTTGTGACAGGCTTGAGTCGGACCCCCCAAAACTAAACCCAAGTCCTGGTGAATCCTGTGGCTGCTTACTCTTGGTGAATAGCCACTCAGAAGCCAATGAACTGCCTTCATGCCATCTCACTTGCTCTGTTTAGGCTGGCAGCTCGGAAATACCAGTGGGGTTTAGTGCTGTCTGTGAGGTAAGTGCGAGGTAAGTGCGAGAGCTTTACACACTGAAGTGTGGACGGTTAACTGGGAGGACTTCTAACAACACCTCACTTACTTGAACAGCGACCTGTGGATGAACACACAGAGACAGAGCAAAGATGAAAGAGACTCGCAAACCACCACCCATCACATGCCCTGCAGCTGGCACCTGAGTATCACCTATGATACTGGCATTGACACCAAAGAAACGGGATTAAGGGAGAAAAAAATGTGGCAAAATCTATCATATAGTCGGCCTTTCATATCTATTGATCTATTATATTTTGCCTTACACATCTATCCATCTATTGTGATAAAGGCGCTATACTGGTGCCGACCCAACATAGACTGACACCAGAGGCACGGGCAAAATAAACAAAAAGTCTTTATTTTCTTCAGCTGTCTTCCCGGTGTCCCACTGGCCCTACACAGTCCCGAAACACAAATAAAACACCCCAAATCACACTCTTCTTTCCTCCAGTCCTCCCAGGGCAACTTTGTCATCCTCCTCCCAACTCTGGTGCCCTGAGTAGTGGCTGCAGGCTTCCTTTATAGCCCACCCGAAATTGCTTCAGGTGGTAATTAACCTAAATTAGGCTGCACTTCCGGGTGTGGCTGCATTGCCACCCACACGGCCTCAGGAAGCCGTGCAGCTCCCCCTGGTGGTGGCCACGGAGCCCAACCAGGATGAGCTCTGGTGTTCCATATTACCGGCCCTGATGCAGCCCAGGGGGGCTGCCACCAAGTGTTCTGGGGGACGTAGCGTGCATCCCATGGCTGCTCCCCTGGATCCAGTGTAGAAGGGGCATCCTGCCACACTATCTATCTATCTATCTATCTATCTATCTATCTATCTATCTATCTATCTATCTATCTATCTATCTATCTATCTATCTATCTATCTATCTATCTATCAATCATATAGTACCTTTCATATCTATCTATCTATCTATCTATCTATCTATCTATCTATCTATCTATCTATCTATCTATCTATCTATCATATAGTGTCTTTCATATCTATCTATCTATCTATCTATCTATGATATAATGCCTTTCAAACCCATCACAACAAAGCATACTGCTCAATGGATTTTCCAGCATTGGCGCATAGCGTAGTTAACCGCTAATCATCGCCAGAACTACAGATGAAAGATGGTGCTCATAGATATGGATAATAACAAACAGGTGTCCCAAATTTTGCTGATTACAGCAAGTCATCTTGACAACGTCTATAGACCTAAATGCAGTGAGTTGCTGCCCTGTGATTGGCTGATTAGATATTTGTGTTAACAAGCAATTGAACAGGTGTACCTAACAAAGTGGCCATTGAGTGTGTATCTGTCTACAAGTTAGCATTATTATAAAACAGTTCCTTTTGATTTATTTGAAACCCAAGGCCCTTAACCTGCCATTGCTCTGTCCTGGATTTGACGTTAATCTGCATCCAGACCTGCTTATAGGCCCTCCAACCTGCAGGTGAAAAACCTGGGGGTTGGTGGTAGAATTGGCACTCCAATCACCATAAAAAAATGTCACACTGGTTCCACTCACACTGAACTAATGTGGTGCTGATGTGTCACCCGTTGCATGGCTACACTCGGGTCCTAAACTGGGATCCTGAGGTGGTTTGTCATGTTATGGGTGCGTCACTGTGCTGTATCAGCGCCTGCTCCTAATCTCTCTCTCTGTTTCTGTCTCTCTCTAAACATATATATATATATACTGTATATATATATATATATATATATATATATATATATATATATATATATATGGGGTTTCTTTCTTTCTTTCTTTTTTTCTTTCTTTCATATATATTGGTCTATAGTTGACATTATTATATAACAGGAACTTTAAGAATATTAGAAATCTTATATAGTACCTTCCATAATAAGCAGCAATGTAAATCTTTCTTTCTTTCTTTCTTTCTTTCTTTCTTTCTTTCTTTCTTTCTTTCTTTCAGTTTCATTTGCATAAACAAAAATCTCTTTAAATGGAGGGTGCGAGGTTGCGCTGGGCCACTCTGCCTCACAGTGCACTGGATACAGGGGGGCAGCCTTGGCACGGTGTTAATGGCGGCCCTGCACCCGCCTTGCCCCCTTAATTACCTCGCTCTGCAAAGCTTTCACTTGTACAGCCAGCTCTGGATACCCGAGCTGATCTTTACTTTGGCATCAAGCAGCATTGACTCTGTTTCAAGGCACCTTCATTACAGCTTACACCTCATTAAAAACATCAAATTGGGAAGATCCCAAGGGTGACTTTAAGTCTCTGGCATGGCGTGTTAAAAAAAAAAAACAACAAAAAAAAACCTTCTGTTGACCCATTTGCACAGCTTTTTTATTTATTTATTATTTTTAAAGAGAATTTCTGTTTGTGTGAAAAAAAAGAAGAAAAAGAAGAAGAAAAAAGGCGAGTAAAAACAAAGTTATTAAAAGGACGCCTCATGAATGACTTTTCTGTGCCGAGTAAAATGAGCACATTAAACTGGGAAAGATCAAAGGGAGAGCCGTGAAGTGACGCCCACCAGCCCCCTGCCCTCCCCACCAATCCTGACCCCCCCCTTTCCTTTGACCGCCTGCCATGGCCGTGGAGAGGAGTATGTAGGAGTTTTCCTGTAATGAAATGTAATGAAGCTGAGAGTTTCTCTCAGTCTATGGTGGTTTCTACTGTCAGCCATCCAGAGATAAACATTTGTGTTTAATTACGAGGTTCCGCTGGAGCGGCCGCTGGACCCGTCGACTTTTGTTGTTCAGGACGATGTGTGACAAGTAAAATGGTGAAAATCTTGCACTCTTACAGTTGCTGACAGTTGACTTCACACAGTTCTCTGTTTCTCCAGAATCCAACTCAGGGCACAAAAACCATTCAGGATCTCCATTTGTTCCTCCTCCAGAGAAAGCGGTCGATGATCAGACCTTCCATAACACCTAAGTGCTCTTCTCTTCAAACTCCACCGCAAGCAAAGCACAGCATATCAGCTCCCCCGTTGAAACCAACCATCGCACTGTAAAGAAAATCAAGTGGTGTAGATTTCGAGTGACTGTTCCTTTGTCCAGCATTGGCCAACCCAGCAAGTTCAGTCCAAGAGCTGACCATCTGAAAGCAAAAGAAGTTTCCGAGGATTCCAGAATTTCATTAGGGATCTGCAGGTCAACTATAATAAAAGTTGGTGTCAAAGTGAATGTATCTACAATGAAAAGGAGATTATGCAAATGTGAGGTATGCATGTGAAGAACATCTGAGCAACACAACAGTTGGCCATCAAACATCTAGACAGACACCAGACCTTCTACAACACCGTGGTCAGGACAGATGAATCAAAAATGAGAGTTTTTGGCCGTAGCAACAGTAGACATGTCTGACGTAAACCCAGGAGAGTGTCCTTGTTATAGAACATCCTACCAACTGTGAAGGATGGCGGTTGAGATGTTTTGGTTTGGAGTTGCTTTGTTGTCTCAGGGACTGGGGAGGTTGCAGTCATCTAGTTAGTTATCAAAGTGTGCTTGAGGAGAACATGCAGCTATCTGTACGAACGGTGAAGATGAACTAGAACACAATAAAATCCACCAAGGAATGCCTCATAAATAAGAAATGGAGGGTTATAGACTGGCCTAGTCAATGCCCTGTGTGGTGTCATCATACGAAGATCACAAGAGCTCTCGGAGGCCTGCAGGACGAAGGTTTGGAGGCCTAGGACTCTGGCAATGGGTTTGAAACGATGGCCAAATTTATTTCAGATCAATCATTCCACTGAAAGGAAAATCATCTTCAAGTGGCGTAACTGCTGATTTGCCAGAACTGGCCGAACTGTTAGATGCTAAAAGAAGTCTTCACCGATCCTAAAATTTCATCACAGGATCTGCAGGTCAACTCTTATAACAGTTGGTGTCAAAGAGAATGTATCTACGATTAGAAGGAGCTTATTCAAAAGTGACCAGCATGTGACGTGTGGCAGGGAAAAAGCCTCTGCTATCCATGAAGAACATCCACGCAAGGCAGCAGTTGGCCATTGAACATCTGGGCAAAGACCAGGCCTTCTACAACACTGTGCTCTGGACCGATGAATCAAAGATAAGAGTTGTTAGGCCGTAGTAACAGTAGACGTGTCTGACATAAACCCAAGAGAGCATTTCAGGAGAAGAACGTCCTACCAACTGTGAAGTATAGCGGTGGAGATGTTCTGGTTTGGGGTGGCTTTGTTGCCTCAGGGACAGGAGAGCTTGAAGTCATCAAGTCAGCTATCAAGGTGGGCTTGAGTAGAACGTGCGGCTATCTGTATGAAAGGTGAAGATGAACTAGAAATGGACCTTTCAACACAGCAAAATCCACCAAGGAATGCCTGATGAAGAAGAAATGTAGGGTTATGGACTGGCCTAGTCAAGGCCCTGTGTAGTGTCGTCATACGAAGATCTCAAGAGCTATCTGAGGCCTGCAGGAAGAACGTTTGGAGGCCGAGGACTCTGGCAAGGGGTTTGAAATGATGTCCAGATTTATTTGAGATCAATCACTCCACTGTAAGGAAAATCATCTTCAAGGGGTGTAGATTTCAGATGACTGCTGATTTGTCCTTAACTGGTCGGACTGTTTGATACTAAAAGAAGTTTCCAAGGATTCCAAAATGTCATCAGGTGACTCTTGCAACAGTCGGTGTGTCAAAGCGTAGGCCTCTACAATCGGAAAGCGATTACACAAATGTGAGGTGTGCATGTGAAGAACATCTGAGGAAGTCAGCAGTTGGTCATTGAACATCTAGGCAACGACCAGGCTTTCTACAACAACGTGACCAGGACAGATGAATCAAAGATAAGAGTTGTTTGGCCACAGTAACAGTAGACATGTCTGATGTAAACCCAAGAGAGCATTTTAACAGAAGAACGTCCTACCAACTGTCAGGCATTGGCGGCGGAGATGTTCTGGTTTTGGGTTGCTTTGTTGCCTCAGGGACAGGGGAGGTTGCAGTCATCTAGTTAGTTATCAAAGTGTGCTTGAGGAGAACATGCAGCTATCTGTAAGAATGGTGAAGATGAACTAGAATACAATAAAATCCACCAAGGAATGCCTCGTAAATAAGAAATGGAGGGTTATAGACTGGCCTAGTCAAGGCCCTGTGTGGTGTCATCATGCGAAGATCACAAGAGCTCTCTGAGGCCTGCAGGACAAAGGATATGGAGGCCGAGGACTCTGGCAAGGGATTTGAAATGATGGCCAGTTTATTTGAAATCAATCACTCCACTGTAAGGAAAATCATCTTCAAGTGGCGTAAATTTCAGACAAGTGCTGATTTGTCCAGAACTGGCCGGACTGTTTGATACTAAAAGAAGTTTCCAAGGATCCCAAAATGTCATCAGGTGACTCTTGTAACAGTCGGTGTGTCAAAGCGTAGACCTCTACAAGAGATTACACAAATATGACCTGCATGTGAGGTGTGGCCGGGAAAAGCCTTTGCTGTCCAAAAAGAACATCTGAGCAAGACAACAGTTGGCCATTGAACATTGTGAAGCCCAGGCGCGTACAGCCCCACTAACTCCCGACACAGACAGGTTCAACACAACACCCTGTTTATTTACAATAAAGCACCCTGTACACAAATCATTAACACAACACACAATTCAGCCCCTTCCTTGCTGCCAGTCCATCCACCTCCACGGCTCCTCAGGCTTCGTCCTCTTCCTCTCAACTCTGAAAGATGAATGGTGGGAACTGGCCCCTTTTTATAAAGACTCCAGGTGGCCAACGAGCTTAGATAGGAAGTGTGGCCAAATAAGGTCCTGGAAATGTTCATGTGCCCCCTAGCGATGGCCATGGGTTCCTACAGGGTTGAGCTCCCATGCTCATGGCCCGTGGCCTTGCTGGAAACCAAGGAGGCTGCAATCTGTTGACCCGGGGGAGAAACTGTCCTGAAAATACTATCTACCCTAGTCCTTCCACACTCGGGTAAGACATCAACATCTAGGCAAAGACCAATGCCTTCTGGAACGACATGCTCTGGACTGATGAATCAAAGATAAGAGTTGTTTGGCCACAGTAGCAGTAGATGTGCATCATATCACAGTGTTGTTGAGGAGAATGTGAGGCCATCTGTCATGAAAGTTGAAGATGAACCTGAAATGGACCATTCAACACAATAGAGATGTGAAGCTGACTAGCAAATCCACCAAGAAACGGCTCAACAAAGAAGGGTTATGGACCGGCCCAATCAAAGCCCTCATTTGAAAGTTTGGAGTGTTTGACATGAACAGGACATGCAAGAACATCGTGCAACTGAAAGAATTGTGCATGGAGGGCTGTCGTAAGTTTCACCGAGTCGAGTTGTGCAGAGCACCTACAAGACATCATTTCTACTAAATTAGGGGCAACATCTGCTTCTGAGGCCAAGGGTGGACTTGCTTGTTCCCAAGTCGACCATCACATCTATTGATATTCTCGTTGACTCTATGACTGAAGGGGCACATCGTCCTTGTGTTTTTATTCAAGTAGATCTCTTTGATTTGGCCTACCTTTCTACCGTCTGCCAGTTCAAGTATCTTGAAAAAGTCAACAGTTTCCATTTACTTTTTCACACGACTCTACCTGCTCTATGGAGGTGAGGCGTTGACAGAAGTCCATTAGTTGGCGACCACTACAACCTAGCAGGCCTTTGGCTCTGAGGGCAGCATCTCCACCCTCTCTGCCAGTGGGCACATAGTCCATTCAGTCCATCTGCCAGCTTTGGAAGAGTGGTGTCACTAGGGTAGGTGTGGTCACCAAGGCCAGATTAAGACCCCTGGGTGACTTGGTGAACGGAGCTCCTTAGCAGAGAGTTGGTCATACTTTAAACAATGCGCTGTTATACTGTTACATGGTAATTCCCACTATTAATGGCACGCGGACCCTTGATTGTTTCATCGAGTGGGTGGGGCGGGGGTTCCCTTTTGGTGATTTCAGCACAGAACGCTACACTGACATTTTTTTATTGACAGTCATTTGGGAGTCACCACCTTTGATGGTGTCACCTGGTGTGGTTTTCACCACACCAACCCCCCTTCCTCCTAATATGTTCCAAATGTCTCACTTTGTGTGCTTCCCTTCTGTAATTGGCCTATTTTATTATGTGGCTGATTTTTTTTAAATCCTTTTTTTAATATAGATAGATAGATAGATAGATAGATAGATAGATAGATAGATAGATAGATAGATATGAAAGGCACGATAGATAGGAAGTCCTGGAGCGTCAGCTCGCGGTCTACCAAGCCGGGGGGTCGGAAAGGCACGCTCGTGGGAAGCGCCGCAAAGGCCCAAAGAAAAGCCGGCCTCCCCGCGCTGTTACAAGTGTGGTGAGACCGACCACCTACTGCCGACCTGTCCCCTCAACAGCACCTCGGAACCGATGGACTGCACCTGGGCCACCGCGGAAAGGTACTGTACTCCGTCGCACCCGCTGGCGAGTCCAAACACGGGAGTGGTGTTATTGAATGGGCACTCGGTGGTGGCTCTGTTTGACTCCGGCAGCAACATTACCATTGTCGCTCGCCGTTCTGTATTACTGCGACAGTGGCTTAAGCAACATTTGCAAGTCACTTGTGTGCATGGGGAGACCAAGTCATACCGTTCTGCTCGCTGTTACAACTCCTGGAAGGGGCAGTTGTCTAATTTGGTGGTCGCTGTGTTGCCCAAACCCCCCTATCCAGTGATTTTGGGACAAGACTGGTCACACAGAAACTGCGGTAAGACACACACCGCTCCCGGGGCCTCACTGGGTCTGGCTATGAGGGGACGAGGCGCCCTTCCTGCGGTCTCCACGCCGTGCTCTGGGGCAGGCCCTAATGGCGCAGGCTCATCGGGGGACGCTTCCTTGGCGACGGACCCTGACCAGGAAGTTTTCGCCGGAGAAGGGACGAGCCAGGGAACGCTTCCGCTAACCCGCTCACAAGACCCCCTGAGCAACTTGGACCATCAATTTCGGTCCACGCCCGCCTCATTTAAAAGGGAGCAGTGGAATGACGATTCCCTGCGGTTTGCCCGGATTGCGATTGTTCTTCCAGGCAGCTCACAAGCTGACGATTCCATGCCACGCGAGCCCTTCTTTGTTCTGGAGAATGATCTGCTGTATCGGGTGGCAACCCACGAGGGCAAGGTGCGGAAATTGTTGCTAGTGCCGCGTACCTTCCGGCGGGAGGTATGCGAACTAGCTCACGCTCACCTCCTAGGTGCCCACCTCGGGGCTGAAAAAACTTTAGAGAGGATCAAACTTCGCTTTTACTGGCCCGGGATCAACGAGGAGGTCCGGCGCTTCTGTCAATCCTGTCCGGAATGTCAGACTCGCCAGATTCCTAGGAGGGACCGCGCTCCTCTCGTCCCAATACCCCTTAGATATCCCTTTTGATAGAATAGGGGTGAACTTAGTAGGTCCCCTGGAACCCTCAAACCGTGGCCATGAGTACATATTGGTCATGGTGGATTACGCTACCCGATACCCAGAGCCGGTTCCCCTGCGCTCCGCTAACACAAAAAATATTGCACGGGAATTAGTCAACCTATTTTCTAGAGTGGGTATCCCCAAAGAAGTCCTCACGGACCAGGGTACACCCTTCACCTCAGATACGTTCAGGGAGGTTGCCAGATTACTGCGAATAAAGCACCTGAAGACATTTAGACATACTAAAGGATGGTTGGGAGGCTGAGGCCCTTCCCTCCTCCAATATATTGGAGTATGTGGCACAACTGCGTGACAGATAAGCTAAAATCAGGCCACTCCTAAAGGACCATGTGACTCGTGTGCAGGCAGCACAGGCCCGGTGTTACAACCGCAACTCCGTCCTCCGGGAGTTCCGCCCAGGGGATCGAGTGATGGTGCTCGTTCCTACCTCCCATTCCAAATTGCTAGCTCACTGGCAGGGGTCATACAAGGTTAAGGAAAGAAAGGGGCTCGTCGACTATTTGGTTAAACAACCTAATTGTCGGCTGAGCGAGAGGATCTACCATGTCAATTTGTTAAAACTTTGGAAGGACAGGGAGGAGTCTCCCGACACTCGTAGATCCCTCTCCCTATTCACTAGCACATCTGCCCTTAACCTCAGTGACGAGCTGACACCCTTACAGCGGCAGGAGATAACCCAGGCAATCCAGGCCGTCCCCGAAGTAGTGAGCGAGTCACCGGGCCGGAACTGGCTGATTGCGCACGATATAGTCATGGACCCCGTAGTAATCGTCCGGGAGAGGCCCTATAGACTCCCGGAGGCAAAACGCGCCGAAGTGGAACTGGAGGTGCAACGGATGTTGGATATGGACATTATTGAGGAAAGCCATAGTCCTTGGTCCAGTCCTATCGTCCTCGTTTCCAAGCCAGATGGCTCCTGGAGGTTCTGTAATGACTTTAGACGTCTGAATCAGGTCTCCAAGTTCGACGCCTACCTGATGCCCCGCATTGACGACCTACTGGGTGCGGCTCGATACTTGACTACTCTTGACATGACGAAAGGGTATTGGCAAATTCCCTTAATGGCATCTGCAAAAGAAAAAACGGCCTTTAGCACCCCTAGTGGACATTGGCAATACAAGGTCCTCCCATTTGGGCTGCACGGGGCCCCAGCGACCTTTCAGCGTCTGGTGGATAGAGTGCTGAAGCCCCACCAGTCCTATAAAGCTGCCTACCTGGATGACGTCGTCATCTATTCTGGCACCTGGGAGGAGCATCTATTGCAGGTCTCTGCTGTCCTTGCAACACTCGCTAAAGCCGGCCTCCGCATTAACCCCCGCAAATGTTTTTTTGGCTTAAAGGAAGCCAAATACTTAGGCTAACTTGTGGGACGCGGACAGGTGAGACCCCAATGTTCCAAAGTCAAAGACATCCTGGAATGGCCCCCTTCGAATACCAAGAGACAGGTGCAGGCTTTCTTGGGGTTGGCGGGGTACTACCGCCGGTTCGTACCCCGTTTCTCTGAAAGGGCAGCACCCTTGACCAATTTAACAAAGAAGGGTGCTCCCCTGTACGTGGTATGGAACGACAAGGCGGAACATGCATTCAGTGACCTAAAAAAGGCCCTAACGTCGGCACCTGTATTAAGGACCCCTGATTTTGGGCTTCCTTTTATCCTCCAGACCGACGGTTCGGACACAGCACAGGCCTGGGCGCCGTGTTGAGCCAAAGCGTTGATGGTGTTGAACACCCCTTGATGTACCTAAGCCGGAAACTACTGGACCGCGAGACCAGGTATGCGGCAGTGGAGAGGGAAGCCTTGGCCATTAAGTGGGCGGCGACTCATCTCTGGTACTACCTGTTGGGTCGTGAGTTCACTCTAGTGACTTATCACGCTGCGCTTCAGTGGATGTCCCTGCACAAAGAGTCGAATCCGCGGGTCACCAGGTGGTTTCTGGACCTACAAGCCTATAAGTTCACCGTCACTTATCGTCGCGCAACCTTCAGGCCAATGCCGATGCCCTCTCTCGCCTCCACGACCTCTCGGTTAGGTCCGCCCGACCTGACGGTCTTGGGCTGAGGGGGCGGTCGTGTCACGCACGCGTGAATAGGAGACCGCGGACTTACCTTAAACCGCTTCGAAAGACATTCGCCGGCAGGGAGTGTCGGGGTACTAACCTTTCTCCTTTGATTTCTTCCAGGAAAAAAGACGCTACGCCATCATAAGCCTTCCCGCAGTACGCTTACTTCCGTCCTTCCTCCGCCATCTTTCCTGACGTCATCAGTCCCATCCTCCCTCACGGTTCCTTCCCAGCATTCCTCCACTTCCGGCTCCTCCCTTATAAAATGGCCGCCGACGCCTAGAATGGCGTCGCGCATATGAACTGTTTGAGTTTATATATTTTGACCTGATTTTGAGTTTTATTGTGGATTTGTATACAGCCGGAAACTCCAAACCTTTATGTTGTTTTCTCTTGAGTATTTTAAAATAGATAGATAGATAGATAGATAGATAGATAGATAGATAGATAGATAGATAGATAGATAGATAGATAGATAGATAGATAGATAGATATGAAAGGCACGATAGATAGAAAGATAGATAGATAGATAGATAGATAGATAGATAGATAGATAGATAGATAGATAGATAGATAGATATATGAAAGGCACGATAGATAGATAGATAGATAGATAGATACAAGACTACGTGTAGGGCACAGGAGTCATCAGGTCACTTAGTCTGGCATCAGAATACCCGGATGGTACTGTAAACACAAAACACACCACCAACATTCTCAGACCTGATTTGCAGGGCCAATTTGCAGCTGCTGCATAAGCAAACTTTCAAGTCTTTGGGGAGGTCACCCATCATGGTGGGACTTCTCTTGGAGATGACTGAAGGTCAAAACTAATCAATCATATTTGGGACCTCAAAGATTAATGTTATTGGAAGGCAAGGCCCAAGAGCAGCAACAGTGGAGGAGACCTCCAGGCACTACAGGGACAATTTTCTGCCACCGATTAAGCAGATCTTCAAGTCTTTGGGGATGTAACCTTCATGGTGGGATTTCTCTTGGAGATGACTCAAGGTCAAAACTGATTAATCAAATTCGGGACCCCAAAGCTAGATGGCATTGGGGGGACAAGCCCCGAGAGCAGTAACTGTGGAGGAGACCTCAAGCCACTGCAGAGCCAATTTACAGCTGCTAAATAAGCAAACCTTCAAGCCTTGGGTGATGTCACCATCATGATAGGACTTCTCTTGAAGATGACTTTAGATCGAACCCGATTAATCAAATTCGGGATGCCAAAGCTTGACGTCACTGGGGGACAAGTTCTGAGAGCAGCAGCAGCAGCAAAGGAGACCCCCTGGCCACTGCAGGGCCAATTTATAGATGCTGAATAAGTGAACCTTTGGTGATGGCTAAACTTTGACATCAATGATACCAAAAACTGTGGTGGTCGAAAAGATCAAAGACCCTAGAGAAGCTGGTTATGGCTGGTTATGCGGAACTGATTTTGGTTTTCCCTCAAATGAATCAATGCCATTAGCCATCAGATGGAGGTGTGTGTGAAGAGCACTTGTTTACTGTGAGCATCCATGACCATCCACTGCTAACATCTGTTGGCCTGAGTATACACTGTGGGGCACAGAATGGGGCGAGGATGCACCTCAAGGGGGCTGTGATGCCCCAGTGCCAACATTCCCCTCATTCCTGGGATAGTCATGAACTGAGGATGGACCAGGAGTAAACGAGCAGACAACCGAGATTTCCTTTGATCAGAAGAATGGCGTCAGCTTATTTAAACACTGAGAGTCAGAGTGTTTCAAAATGAGGCAACGGTGCATTTTCAAATAAATAAGTCAACAAATAAATGAATCCGAGCCTTGAAACGAACAAAGTGTTAAATAGATAAATAGAAAAATCCAAATGAATCCGTTTAAAATTATCCAGGTTGTGGAGAGGTGACCCTTTCTATTCTCTCACTGTTTCCTCCTTTGGGATACCTCAAAAACCGCAGCCCACCATATCCTGCTCCACCATGCAGACCAAATTGCCACGTCAGCTGCTTTACCCGCAGTTTCCTGGGCACCTTGCCCTTCTTTGGATGCCCCCTCATGTCTCTCTCAGGCTTCCCTCCTACACGGTCCGGTTCTTTCTCTCTCCTCAGTGCCGCAACTCAAATGTTGAGAGAACTGCCACAGCATAGTCAAAGCCGCCCTTCCTCTTCTCTCTCTTTCTGAGTGGTCTCCATTCTCTCCTCTCGCTTCTCTCTCAACAAAGACTTCCCTCTCTGCGCTAACCCGCACCCTTTTATCCACCTTGGCCTGTCTCACAGCTGGCGCCTGCTGATTACCACACCACTCAGCGGTAATCACTTCATTAATTTGTCTCATGCCTTCTCAGCGGCGAGAATTCAAACGGGATGTGCTAAAAGCAATTAAAATCTTTACATAAATGAACACAACAAAATTGCCCCACAGACTCGCTTTACCACAGGTCTGGATGTCTGACCCCGCCCATTTAACGTTATCCTCATTTGCATGTTTGGAAAGGGGCGGATCTGAACAAAAAGAACCTGCCCTGACCCCACCCCATCCTGCTTGCCGGTACAACTATTGGCGCTTTTCCACTGCATAGTACGGCACGACACGATTCAGTTCAGCTCACTTTTGGGGGGTTTTCCACTGGGAACAGTACCTGGTACCTGGTCCTTTTTTTAGTACCACCTCAGGCTGTTTCGTGGTCTATTGAGGAAGTACAGACGTTCCTCTCGTTGGTAAAAACATCCACATGCCGAGAATGAAGAACACCATTCCATCGATATGCTCCATTGTTGTGTGTTTGTTTGTGGCACGTTTACGATGATGTCACGGCAGTGGAGGCGGCGCAACTATAACGACACGTGAATAATCCCGCCCACTCTAAAGTGGTACTAAACTGCCGTCGAAACGCAAACCGAGCCGAACTGAGCCGAACCAAAGTGAGCTGTACTGAACCGTGCTGTGCCGTACTATGCAGTGGAAAAGTGCCATATAACAGTTGAGAGGAGAACAAGGAACTGCTTTTGCAGGTCGAGTGAAGCTCCTCCCAGCAAAAAGCAGGATAGAAATGGGGGGGCAGGTTTGTGTCTTTTTGTTCCGACCCACCTACATCTAACCCTGCGGCTGGAGCCTGATATCCTAACCCTGCCCCTGTCCATCAATCCCCTGATGTCTTTCCTCGCCCCATCCCATGGCCTGCGGTAACTGTCCTGACTCAGCAGGAAAACAGATAACTAATTCCTTGAGTTTTACTGGGAGTTTCATGCAAAAAGGAAAAACAAATTAAAATAAAATTAAAGGAAGTGACTGAAACCCAGACGTGAGACAAAAATCACAGTCGAAATTCGGACAAGGAGTAAAAAACCGGGTAAGAGACGAAATAGAATACAGTGAAGGTGATGCAAAATGTTTGCCTCTAGCTGGACAAGATAGATAGATAGATATTTTAGCGTAGTTGGCAGGATTAGATAGATATGAAAGGCACTATATAATAGATATATAGATAGATATTTTAACATAGTTGGCAGGATTAGATAGATAGATAGATAGATAGATAGATAGATAGATAGATAGATAGATAGATAGATAGATAGATAGATAGATAGATATCACCATTTTGTCACAGTGTCTCCGTGGATCGATTCATGATGGTGCTGTACATTGAAATGGGACTCATCTGCTTAAAACCAGTGTATTGCCAGTCATCCTGCCATCAATGGTATTCTTGGCATCACTGTGATCATAGACATCAGTGGTCAAGGGTATCGGAGACATTTAGAGCAAGAACACCCCACTCCTGTCCAGTGTGTGACAGAGCCCACCTGTTGGGCTGCAGTCTGTGATGTGGCGGTTCAGTCCATCAATGTCATTCTCCAGTTTGTTTGAGTGTGGGGGGCACTACTCCAGAGACCTCATTTCGATGGGTTTAAACCTCCTTTACCCACTAACACCACGTTCTCGTCTTTGTCGTTGCATACCTTCTAACAGGAGCGCAGACGTCCATGAAGGATAGTTCGCCCAAACTGCATTCCCACCATTTATCTCTTCTTCAAAGTCCAGAAGTTGGCCGTCGTTCACTTTGCCAGAATGCAACGCGGTTCTCCTAGTGCTGTAATTTTTTATGTACACCTGGGATTTCTGTTGCCACAATGTACGTATTAATCGGTCACTTCAAAATATCTCGTCTACCTACAGATGTGAAGCAATCAAAGCAAACCACACATTAATAAGAAGGAAACAGCTGGAGGAAGGACCAAATAACAAATGAGTGATGACGAGGAAAGCCATGGTGGAGCGCACAGATCAGACGCCCCTTGACAGACGCCAGATTTGTAACCTTGGCTGTTTTCATTACCTGCAGAATGAGATGAATGAGACGGCCCAGAGCACATGCTATAGGAGGGTGTGTGTGGGGGGGGGGTTTAATGAAGGGTTCGACAAATCTCTTTGGGTCAGTCCTTGACCAGGCCTACAAGGACGCAGTAGCTGGAGTGATCCTTGAACAGGACAAAACAAAACAGTGGGGTGAAAAGGTCAGCCTTGTGAGGTAAAGTCATCTTTTTGAATTGCCGCACACGCTGAACTCACAAAGCTGTCAGACCCCCCTCAATCTTTTCACATTTTGTTATGTTGCGGCATTGTGCTCAAAATCAATTTTTCCCCCCTCATCAAGCAACACTCGACACTCCTGAACGACAAAGTGGTAGAAGCATTTTGGAAAATTCAGGACATTTCAGAAAGGGAAAAAACTGGAATATCACAATGACACGAGTATTCAGACAATTACCTCAATACTTCATTGAAGCCCCTTGGGCAGAAGTTCCAGCCCGGAGTTTTCCTGGGTCTGACTTGAGCTTCATACCCCTGGATTTGGGGGGATTGTCTATCATTCTTCCCTTGCAGATCCTCTAAAGTTCTATTAGGTTGCATGGAGATGTTGGTGAACGGTTGTTGTCGGGTCTCTCCAGAGATGTCCAGTTAAGTTTAAGTCGGAGCTCTTGCTGGGACCCTCAACACCATTTCCAGAGTTGTCCCTAAGTGTTGTCTGTGCTTTGTGCTTTGGGTCGTTTGTTTTGTGGGAAGGTGAACCGTCGGGCCCACCCTGAGGTCCAGAGTGGTCTGGAGCAGGCTTTCTTTAAGGAGACCTCTGGACTATGCGCGATTTGAATTTCCCTCAACCCTGTCTTGTCTCCCTGTCCCTGACACTGAGAAACAACCCCATGGCGTGAAATGGCCTCCACCATCTTTCCCACTGGAATGGAATTGCACAGCTGATGAGCAGTGAGTGCCTGTTGTCTTCCACACATGACACTACTCTTGTTTTATCCAGACCAGAGAATCATAGATAGATAGATAGATAGATAGATAGATAGATAGATAGATAGATAGATAGATAGATAGATAGATAGATAGATATGAAAGACACTATATAATAGATAGATAGATAGATAGATAGATAGATAGATAGATAGATAGGTAGATAGATTAGCGTAGTTGGCAGGATTAGATAGATATTTTAGTTTTGTAGGCAGGATTAGTTAAACAGTGATTGGTGTCCTCCAGACGTGACTCTACTCTTGCTTTATCTAGATGAAAGAATCTCGTATTTCTGCACTTTGTTCCATTCAGCTTTCCATCGATCCTGGCTTGTCTCCCAGACTCTGATGCTGCCACCATCATGCTGGCAAAAGCTGATGAGAAGCGAGTGCCTGGTCTTCTCCGGACCTGACGCTAATCTTGGTTTCATCAGATTAGAGGATCTTGTTTCCTTGTTTCTCACAGCCTGAGAGTCCCTTAAGGTGACTTTTTGCAAACTACAAGGGGTGGGGGGATGGGGGGTGCTTCCATGTGTCTTTTACTGAGGGGAGGCTTCTGACGGCCACGTTGTCTTGAAGCCCAGATCATTGGATGGCTGCAGTGGTGGTCCTCCTTCTAGAACTTCCTCCCATCTCAGCACAGGTTCTCTGCAACTCGACCAGAGGAACCATCAAGTTCTTAGTCACCCCCCTTTACCAAGGTTTTTCTAATGGGATTGCTCAGCTTTGCTGGGTGGGTGGCCAGCTTTAGTCATGGTTGTTCCCAACTTCTTCCATTTAAAACTCAAGGAGGTCCCACTCCCTGGAAATTACCTTCTATCTGCCACAACCAGGTGTTAAGTGGGCATCCACTTGGCCTGGCCCAGCCATTCGACTCTCAACAATAATGGTCCTGTAACCCGATTACCCTCAGGGAATCTCGTCACATGGTAGTAGTGCCGTAACTGGCGCTCCCTCACAACGCAGATCATGTGCCTCATTCAGGATTCCATGAGCAACACAAAGTCAAACCAACGGTACCCAAGAATTCTCTGAAGAGACACAGCACTGAAGGAGTCCAGTCTTCATCTCAGGTCACTGGATAGCGTCCATGTCTAGCAAACAGGAAGCACCAGGACTCTAAAGACTTGGACCTTTGTCCTTTTGCTGAGGTATCAGGAGCGTCACACACCTCTTTCCAGTGACCTCATGATCCCCCATGCTCTCTCAATCCGTCTGCTGACTTCACAGGAAGAGTCACTAGAGACATGAATGTCACTGCCGAGGTAAGTAAACCTCTCGACGACGTCGAAACTCTCTCCACAAACAGACACACTGCTGATGGTCGGGCCCAAGAGGTCATTAAAGGCCTGGCTCTTGGTTTTTATCAGGACACTCACAAGCCCAGAACCTCAGAGTCATCATTCAGTCTCTTGAGACCCCCGATCAGAGCCTCCATTGACTGTGAAGATCACAGTGTTGTCGGCAAAGTCAAAATCAGTGAATCTCTCTTCACCAACAGATGCCCCACAGCTGCTGGACCCCACAACCCTGCCCAACACTCAGTCCATCCAAGCGCTGAACAGAGTAGGAGCAAAAACAAACCCCTTGAATCAACTGGGAGAAATGCAGAGGTTCTGCTTCCACTCTGCACAGCACTCCCAGTACCAGTGTACAGGCCGGCCATGATATCCAGCAGCCTTGAGGGGATCCCATGAAGTCTCAGGATGTCCCACTGGGCAACTTGATCAACTGACTCAAACACTTTATGCAAATTGACAAAGGCTGCAAAGAAACTCTACTGATATTCACGTTAGCTCTCCATGAGAACCCTCATTGCCAGGACATGGTCGATGGTAGACTTTTTAGGTGTAAAAAACAGACTGCTTTGGTCGCTGGTAGGTGAGCAAGTGATCACGGACCCTATTGAGGACATCCCTACCAAGGACCTTACCTGGCACCGAGAGCAGTGTTAGCCCCTGTAGTTGCCACAATCCAGGTGATCACCCTTCCCTTCCCAGATAGGGACAACAAGTAAAATACAATACAATACAATGCAATACAATTTATTTTTGCATAGCCCAATATCACACATTGGCACCCTGCCCAGGATTGGTTCCTGCCTTGTGCCCTGTGTTGGCTGGGATTGGCTCCAGCAGACCCCCGTGACTCTGTGTTCGGATTCAGCGGGTTAGAAAATGGATGGATGGATATCACACAAGACGTGCCACAATGGGCTTTAACAGGCCCTGCCTCTTGACAGCCCAGACAAGGTAAAACTCCCAAAAAAACCATGTAGGGAAAAAATGGAAGAAACCTCAGGAAAGACAGTGCAAAGAGAGACCCCTTTCCAGGTAGGTTGGGCATACAGTGGGTGTCAAAAAGAAGGGGGTCAATACAATACAATACACAGAACAGAACAAATCCTCAATACAGTATAAAAATAAAAATATTACAAATACAGACCAAAATTTAACAGTAGATGATGTCACATAATAGGATTTGGATTTGTTTAGAATCCTGGAGACCTCAACCATCAAGCTGCTTCCCCCTACTGGCCACTCCACAGTTGAGTCAGTGCTGGGCCAGCCAATCCGATGAAAGGACCCCTCTACCCGATGATTCCAGCAATCCTCCATCAGAGATGACTTTACATTAGGCAGGCAAAGCAACTTGACAGGTGGGCCGTGGCACCAAGTGCCACATTTGAGTACCGAGAAGAGAAACAGAACAGGTGAGGGTTAGTAACAAATTCTAACTGTCATGTTACTTTTGTTTTAGTGCTAATGACCATCAACAGAGATGGAGTCTGTACAGTTAATCAGCAGCTCTAGTCAGGGTGTGCTAAACTGAAGTAGGGAGTCTTCAGCCTGAGAGTGACGGGGCATCTCTTATAGTAGCAGACAGACCACTCCACAATTTAGGGGTCCTGTAATTAAAAGCATAACCCTCCCACTGTTATTTTATTAATCCTTGGAATCATATATCTTGAGATTTTAATGTGCGCTCTGGTTTGTAAGTCATGATAAGTTCAGACAAGTAACCCTTATATGTTAAAAGGATGATTTTGAAATCTTCCCTAAACTTAACCGGGCGCCAGTGTAAGAATTTAAGAACTGGAGTGATGTGTTCGTATTTTCTTGTTCTTGTAATAATTCTTGCAGCAGCGTTTTGGATTAACTGGAGGCTGTATAAAGAACAGTTTGAACAGCCAGTGAACACTGCATTGCAGTAATCAATCGTACTTGAAATAAATGCATGAATTAATTTCTCAGAATCCTGCTTATTTAGAAAGCACCTTAATTTCCCAATATTTTTAAGATGGAAGAAACCTGATTTAGACAACTTTGTAATGTGTAATTTAAATGACATATTAGAATAACTCCTAGATTGCGGGCTGATTCAGTAAAATTATTGGGGATTCCAACTGAGCTAAATGATGACAAAATATTGTTGTGATCAGCGTCATTCCCTCCAATAATTAACATCTCTGTTTTATAGGACATTTTCCAGTCAGTTGGGATGATGCCCGTCTCCCAAATGGAAGCAAAGATTGCTTGCAATGCCAGGAGGACTTCCTTATCACCAGCCTGGAGAAGTTCACCCCAGATAACACAGCTCCCTCTAGCTTTCCCTACCCTCAGCTGGTTCACCACCTGTGCCATCTCAGTGAGACTGGGGGGTCCACAGCTAAATGGAGGATCAGCCTCAAGAACCTTTCAGCCCGCATACTCGTAAGCCAGCGGCCCCACCTCACTCTGCTCAATCTGGGTTCAAAGAGCCAGTCCTACTGCTCCACCATTATCCCCCAGTTTACGAGCCGACCCAAGGTTAGGGTCCTTATCTGAGGCTCACTGGTGACTACCATTACAGGATGCAGTGCCAAGTCTCATGGTGCCAAGTCTGCAGCCCAACCCTCCTGGCTTTTCCAGGAATCTCTGCCCCACCGTGATGGTCTGTGACTTCTTGAAGACCACGTCCCTCTCAGGTCCGGACCCAGCGGATCGATTACTGGGCAGCATCTCTGCGACTGCAGGTTTCCTCATTGTCCTTATTAAAGTTTCTCGTTGGCGTTGGTAAGTTTTGATTTTTTTTTTTCCTCCAGGTCATTTATTTTCTTTTCACATCCCGAGGACGTGCGCAGTAAGTCAATCAGCAGGTCTGAATTAGCCCTGCATGTGTGTGTGGGACTTGGACTGGTGTTTGGTCTGTGATCATAGAAAATTAATGAGTGGATTTCTGCCTAACCCGTAAGTAGTTCTGTACTTTGTAATCATAAGCAATATTGCCGTATCAAAGGCACTATAAAGAAATGTGTGGGGTTGGTAGATGGCTGCAGTTATCTGTTTGCAGTAGCTGCTTTATGAATATGCGTGGATGTGTGTGTGTGTCTCAGGGCCTCAAGGTCAATACCCACCACTCCTCCACCCCCATCTCCTCCTCCTCCTCCTCCTCTCCCTATTTCCATTCTGACATCTCCAAGGACAATACTCATCCAAACAGCACCATCCTATTCACCCAGATATAAAACATCGCCTTTTCTTTTCCTCTTTTCTTCTGGAATATATAAGTAAGAAAAGAAGATTTTCATTAAAATTCCTGGAGTGTTCACCTTTACCGGCACACACGGCCGAGTCCGCCGATCGCACCGAATGCCTGGCGGAGTTTTTTTCTTCCCGCTGTGCTCGTCTTCTTGCCGCGATGCGCATTCTCTCCTTTTTACTTTAATCTTTTGCCGCACTTTCGCTTTCCGTTAAAGCTCTTTGCGGTAATGCTTATTAAAGGCACTATATAAAATTTCTGAAAATAATAATAATAATAATAATAATAATGAGTCAATTAGCCGATAAGATAATGTAACACAATTTGACCCCCCAACAGTTTTGGATTACTAAGGCACAGGATGGCTAATTGGCAATGCATTCCGAACAAAAGCCGCCGCGTCCCCTGCTCGTATTGTCTCTCCGTTGGAAGTGACATGGCGCTCTCTGGAAACTGCAGTGAAAAGCGCGGCGTGACTCTCTAATAAGACGGAGGTCATTGTCTCCTGGGGTGATGGCGCTGTCGTGCCCCCGGGGTCCTATTCACTCCGCACGTGGATGCGCTTCTCAGTTCCCATGAGGGAGTGTGTGAGCTTTAGTGTTTATTGACAATCACCTCCTCGGCGCTGGCGACAGCAGGGCCACCGGGGCCAGACGCAGCATCTGTCACATCAACACGCAGCCCCTCCCACCTCCCACCTCCTGGTGTCTTCCATAGAAGAAAAAAAATAATAAAAGAGGTCACCGCAAAAGGCCACCGCCACCACGGGTAATAACGCGGCTCGGAGCAAATTCAAATCATTTGGCTTAACAGTTTACGGGACCCGAACGCCATCTGCACGAAACTGAAGGTGGATTTGAAATAATCAGTTAGTTCAGCGTCTCTGGGGTTTGGACGCGGGCGAGGGCGGAAAATGAGGCGCAAGATGCCAAGGAAAGCAACTGAAAAAAAAAAAGAAATATAATGTCAGAAATGGCAGATGAGAGGAGAGCGCATTCACCACAAAAGGCGCTCTAAATACGTAAACGACCACATGAACAGAGGCGGCATACGGGGAAAGAAAGAAAACAGGGCAGTGCGCAATTAAAAGGCACTATATAATACAACTGCGTGATCGAGAGAATACAGAATTGGAAGGGTTTTAAGAATAATAGTGCTTATTATGAAAGGCGCTGTAAATGTTTGATTTTTTAATTATGAAAGGCTCTATAAAATGTAAAGATTTTGAATAATATAGGAATGTTTTATACTAGTAATGCTGAATTTAAAAATATAATACAGGGCTTAAAAGCAAGAAAGATATTTATAATAGTGTCTATTGTGGAAAGGCACTATATAAAATTCCGATTTTATAAGAATGTTTTATAATAATGTCATTTACTAACCCGTTTTGTCCTGAACAAGGTCACGTGGGGGTGTCGGAGCCTATCCCAGAGAGCAATATATGCAAGGCAGGCGCAAACCCCGGACATCTCGGGGCGATGTCTTATAATAATCCTCACTTTAAAAAAAAGAATACAGAGCTTGAAAGAAATATATTAATCATAGTACTTATTATGAAAGGCATCCTATAAGATAAGATTCAGGTAATATTGGAATGTTTTATAATAATGCTCACTTTAAATTTATTATTGCAAAACTGTCAGTCAGTCAGTCATTGTCCAACCCGCTATATCCTAACTACAGGGTCACGGGGGTCTGCTGGAGCCAATCCCAGCCAGCACAGGGCGCAAGGCAGGAACACATCCCGGGAAGGGCGCCAGACCACCGCAGGGCACACACACACACACCAAGCACAAACTAGGGATAATTTAGGATCGCCAATGCATCTAACTTGTATGTCTTTGGACTGTGGGAGGAAACCGGAGCACCCGGAAGAAATCCACACAGACTCCACACAGGGAGGACCCGGAAAGCGAACCCAGGATTGCAAAACTGGAAAGATGTTAATCATGGTGCCTATTTTAAAAGGCATTATATAATATAAGGATTCAATTAATATAGGAATGTTTTATAATAATGCTGACTTTAAAAATATTATTGGGGGCTAGAAAGAAAGTATTAATCACTAATAATAAGGGCTTATTATGAAAGGCACTATATAATATAAGGATTTAGATAACGTAGGAATGTGTTATAATAATAATGCCGACTTTAAAAGAAAAGAAAGATATTATTATTCATAATGCTTATTTCAAAAGGCACTATAAAATAATGAGGATTCCGATAAATCAGGGATGTTGTAATAATGCTTATTATAAAAATGTTTAATGAAAGGCTTAAAAGTGGATATTTATAATAGTGCCTATTATGAAAAGTGTTATAAAATCTAAGGATTCAGATAATATAGGAATGATTAATAATAATTCTCACTTTAAAATATTTTATGCAGAGTTTAAAAGAAAGAAAGCAAACAAAATGTTATTAATCATTGTGCTTATTTGAAAAGGCACTATAAAATAACGAGGATTCAGATGATACTGAGCTGTTTTTAATAATGCTCACAATAAAAAGGTTTATGTATGGCTTAAAAGAAAGATATAATAGTACCTATTATGAAAGGCGCTATATAGCTATTCAGATAATGTTCACTTTAAAAAAATAACACAGAGCTTGAAAAAAGGAAAGAAATTAATCGCATAGTGTATTTTGAAAGGCACTATAAAATTTAAGGGTTTAGATAATATGGGAGTATTTTATCATAATGACCACTTCAGAAAAGCAATGCTGAGCTGCAAGGTAAGAATGCAGCCAGAAAGGAAGCTATTATTGGTCGTGTTTATTGCGAAAGGCGCTATATAACATAAGGGTTTAAAAAATGTAAGAATGGTTTCTGAGAGGGGACTGGGCAGTCCAATGGTCTGGAATCCCTACAGATTTTATTCTTTTTCTCCAGCCGTCTGGAGTTTTTTTTTTCTGTCCACCCTGGCCATTGGACCTTACTCTTATTCTATGTTAATTAATGTTGACTTATTTTATTTTCTTATTGTGTCTTTTATTTTTCTATTCTTTATTATGTAAAGCACTTTGAGCTATTTTTTGTATGAAAATGTGCTATAGAAATAAATGTTGTTGTTGTTGTTGTTGATGGGGTGGCACCGCAGTAATGCTGGGGTTCACATCCTCGGTTCTCCCTGTGTCCCTGTGGGGTCGCTCCGGTGCTGCGGTGGTCTGACATTACTGAATTGACCCCCGGTGTGCAAAATACAAGATACCTTTATTGTCACTGTACAATACAATGACGTATCGTTTGTAGCAAGCTGTAGATACCTTAGATAAAAGTATATAAGAGTAGACAATAAACTAAGTAAACATTAAACTATGAAAAGCACAGTAGTCACTATTAACAGTTCCAAGTATACATAATGTAAAAGTAAAGGTAAGCATCCATCCGTTATCCAACCCGCTATATCCTAACTACAGGGTCACGGGGGTCTGCTGGAGCCAATCCCAGCCAACACAGGGCGCAAGGCAGGAAACAAACCCCAGTCAGGCCGCCAGCCCACCGCAGTAAAGGTAAACATGTAAGCATAAATTGAGAAATAAAAAATGAAGTCGCAGTGACGGTTACAGTCGATGTAACGGTCACCAGTCCCACGTGGGTCGTGTGTAAGTGTGTGACTCTGTTTGCCTGATGCAGAAGTTCAGCCCAATCAGTGGTGGCGTATGTGATAGGAAGGGGTAGTGTGTGGGTGTGTGTGTTCACCCCACGGTGGGCTGCCACCTCCATCCAGATATGGTGCTCTCTGCCTTTGCCCCCCTTCCCCGGTGACCCTGCTCAGGTGGAGGTTGGATTAACGTTTTCTAACGGCACTCACTTTTGAAACTTTAACACGCGGCACACGAGATAGAACGCGCCCCCTTAACCCCCGCCCGCATGCCAGCCTCCTCTTGTGGTTCGTGTTTGTGCCACCCTGCTCCATATCCGTGTCAGCGCCCTGTGACTCAGACAGGCGGCTCCTGTCACTTCGCTCGATTTTTTTCTTTTCCCCCCTTATCAGATTTGTCCCGTTGGCCTCCTTATTGGAACAAGACGCGTGTTTAGACTTGCGGTTCCATTTTTTTTTGTAAATGACATTTTATTGACTTTCAAGGATTAAATCGTCGTCCTTAAGCACTGAACACTTTCTCTGTACCCAGCTGTCACCCTCGATGCCAGCCTGTGGTCTCGCCCAGGCTGCGTTAAAGGCTCAGCTCGACATGAACAAATGAAATAAAAGTTCAGTCACGCAGAATTGTTCAAATGTCAAGAAATGGGCGTGAATCTAAACAGTGTGATTATCCGCTATTGAAAGACCCCCTGTCGTTTTTAATTAAAATCACAAAGCAACAGGGGAGACCCCACAGCAGACAGGTGTGTGAGTCATACAGTTTGCTGAAGCAGACGTGTTAGTTCGCGGTTTTCAAGCCCCTTCTCCCCCTCTTCTCACTAGTCCGTCCGTTTACTGAGTTCACCCTTTAGGGGCCCTTTTACAACAAATGTAAAGAAAGAACCAACCCTGGACGGCGTGCCAGTCTGTCGCTGGGCACACTGACTCACTCATTGCCAGCCCAACCGACACGTCTTTGAAGCGCAGAACACGGAGAAGAGCCCAAGCACGTGTGTGCGTGTATGTGTGTGTATGTGGGTTAGGGGTAAGGGGGGTCTCAAAGCTAACTGATGTGGGAAAAAGCGGCATTTATTATTTAGAAAAATTATTTTAAAAACCAGGCTGAGCAGAACGTGGCTTCTGTTTCTTATCCAAGCCCCCCGCTTTTATTATTAGACAGTTCGGCTTTTCTGATTTGTCTTTGAGCCCTTGCGTGGTGAGTTTTATTATAAAAGTGGTCTTTATGATTTGAATTTGTGTATTATATAGCGCCTTTCAATTAGTACACTTTGTCTTACTTTCAAGTCCAACATAGTACATTTCATAGTTTTATTATAAAAAGGTTCTTCCTTGTTCTTTAAATCTTTAAATTATTATTGTTATATAGTGCCTTTCATAGTGAAAACTCTTTCTACATTATTTGAATGATACTATTTTATAATGCCATTCATAGTAACTGCTGTCTTCCTCTTTATAGTGAGCGTTAAATACTCCTGTGTTGCCTGAATCTTTATGGTTTATAGCACCTTTCATAGATAACACTATTATATATTTTTCTTTATGGTCTTAGATACGATAGCAATTATTGCAAAACATATTTATAAAGTTCTTTTATTATTTTGAATCCTTAGATTTTATAGCGCCTTTCATAGGCACTGCTACTTTACATATTTTAGTTTACTTCAGACAGAACTTTAATAAAGAAAACTATGGGAAGTGTAGTATACTGCAATATTCAATTGTATATGATTTGAATTAGAATATTTTATAGTGCCTTTCAAAGTAAGCACCATTATAAATCCTTCACACGTCTTTAAAAACTGAGCATTATTCATCGTCTGTGTGTCTGTCTGTGTATCCCTCCGATTTCATTATACTATCACAGCATTTATTTTATTGGAATAATAATATTTTATAGTGCCTTTCATAGTATGCACTATCATAAATTATTCTTTCCTTTTACACTGAGCATTATCAAAACACAGTCCTATATTATCTGATTCCTTATATTTTATAGCGCCTTTCATAGGCACTGCTACGGTACATAGTTTATTTCTTTCATGTCTTAGTAAACACTTTTATACTATTATCATAAAACATTCCTGTATCATCTTAATTCTTATATTGTATAGTGCCTTTCATAGCAACTACTATAGCACCACATACACCTTGCTATCTATCTATCTATCTATCTATCTATCTCATTCTGCCAAGTGCACTAATCTTTCTTTCTTTCTTTCTTTCTTTCTTTCTTTCTTTCTTTCTTTCTTTCTTTCTTTCTTTCTTTCTTCCTGAGCTGCACTGCTGATCGGATGCGGATTTCATTCCAGCGGCTCCCCATTTCTCTCTCTGTAACAGAAATTCCCGGAGCCAACATTCCTGAACAGGAAATTGCAGACTCGGCTCCAACCTACTCGTTTCTTCTCGACAGTGCGCTTGTATTGCCTCACAGTTTAAGTAGATTATAGCGGAATCCGCCACTTATAGCATTCATGTCTGGCAATAAAGACTGGCTAAAATTGCAGCTTTGTTGAAAAATGATATTTTTCAAATACAAAATAAGTATGATTTTTTTTTCGTCTCATTGTAACTATGCATTTAAGAAGGAAAATGAATGATACAATGTTTTTCACCGCATAGTAAGGTAGTTAACTGGTTCTAATGTTAGCTATCCACGATCCAGGAACATTCCAGATGAATTCTTGTTCTTTTTTTTTTTTGTTTAATGGCTTTTTTTTAGGTGCCACGGTGGCACTTTAAGGGCATCAACACCTCGGTGGGTTCAATGGTCCCGAGCTGCATGCTTACTGTGCAGAGTTTCCAAAGGGTGTGACCCCAGGACTGAGTGACAATGACATCAGCATGGCAATGGCCTTGACAGTAAATCTAAATAAGAATGCTAGAGGGTTTCACAGAGAGGATTACAAAGTCTCCTTCACTTTACTATGTTGTAGATTTAGATATGAAATTGATAAATGTTCCATTTGTGCCCATCATTCCACACTGGGTATTCCATAAAAGCAAAGCTGTTTGCAAATTATTAACAGCCAAAGAGTGAAATCTCTCATTCCTAGAAATATTCAGACCCTGAATTTAGTGCTTTGCAGAAGAAGCCCCATAGGCAGTAGGTAGCTTGGTGCCATCTTGTATTAGCCTCTACAAGCTTTGCACACCTGCATTTGGGCAGTTTGTCCTCATTTTTTCCTGGCAGATCCTCTCAAACTCCATTTGATTGGATGAGAAGCATCTGCGATCTAAAGGTGGGCTTTATACACATAACAAGTTGAGATGAGGAGTATCAGTGAGTGATTGATTGATTGATTGATTGGTTGTGGCACACAGCCAATCTGTGAGAACGAGAATTCTGCCTGGGTTGTAGGGGATCAAATACGTATTTCTGTCAATGACACGCAAATCAATTTATAACTTTTATGTGATGTGCTTTTTCTGGTTATTTGGTTGATATTCTGTCTCTCTCTCTATTAAAATGAAACTACCATAAAATATAGAGACTGTTCATTTCTTTGTAAGTGAGCAAACTTACAAATTCAGCAGGGGATTAAATACTTATTTTCCCCTACTATAAATCAAAGCCTACTAGTCATGTGAAGGACGGGTTTGTTGAACCTTTGAGAACTGTATGAACACCAGAAAATCTCAAAAGGGGGTGACGGGCACTAAAGCGGAGCTCTCGACAATTCAGCACGTCAGTTGGTAGGCTTAAACATTTTAAAAGAGTACTGCTTGCTGAATTATTTGTCATGATTTACACTGTCAACCGCAAAATAAAACACAAGAAATGAACACAAATTTGTTAGTGATAATTTAGCTGTGCAACTCAACTGTTTAAGCAGGTTACTGAATTGATAAATTAAAACCAGAGTGTTGAATTCAAATATATTGTTAAAGATAGAGCTCCTTTGAAAAATGTTATTGTGTTATTTATTTAAATGTTATTTAAAACACAGTGATTCTAAATTGTCCCTAGTGTGTGCTTGATGTGTATGTGTGCCCTGTATTGGGCTGGCGCCCTGCTTGGGGTTTATTTCCTGCCTTGTGCCCTGTGTTGGCTGGGATTGGCTCCAGCAGACCCCCGTTATCCTTTAGTTAGGATATAGCGGGTTGGATAATGGATGGATGGATGGCCTAAAATACAATATATAAGAAAGAACGGACTGATTAGTTTTAAGACTTTATTCCTTATCCTGTGCAATGAGTCAAGGGACTAAATTAAGTGGTCATTCACACTGTCGTATCTATCTATCTATCTATCTATCTATCTATCTATCTATCTATCTATCTATCTATCTATCTATCTATCTATCTATCTATCTGTTATATAGTTCCTTTCATATCTATCTATCTGTTATATAGTGCCTTTCATATCTATCTATCTATCTATCTATCTATCTATCTATCTATCTATCTGTCATATAGTGCCTTTCCTATCTATCTATCTATCTATCTATCTATCTATCTATCTATCTATCTATCTATCTATCTGTCATATAGTGCCTTTATCATCTATCTATCTATCTATCTATCTATCTATCTATCTATCTATCTATCTATAGTGCCTATCTATCTATCTATCTATCTATCTATCTATCTATCTATCTATCTATCTGTTATATAGTGCCTTTCATATCTATCTATCTGTTATATAGTGCCTTTCCTATCTATCTATCTATCTATCTATCTATCTATCTATCTATCTATCTATCTATCTATCTGTCATATAGTGCCTTTCATATCTATCTATCTGTTATATAGTTCCTTTCATATCTATCTATCTGTTATATAGTGCCTTTCATATCTATCTATCTATCTATCTATCTATCTATCTATCTATCTATCTATCTATCTGTCATATAGTGCCTTTCATATCTATCTATCTATCTATCTATCTATCTATCTATCTATCTATCTATCTGTCATATAGTGCCTTTCATATCTATCTATCTATCTATCTATCTATCTATCTATCTATCTATCTATCTATCTATCTATCTATCTATCTATTATATACTGCCTTTTGTATCTATCTATCTATCTATCTATCTATCTATCTGTCATATAGTGCCTTTCCTATCTATCTATCTATCTATCTATCTATCTATCTATCTATCTATCTGTTATATAGTGCCTTTCATATCTATCTATCTGTCATATAGTGCCTTTCGTATCTATCTATCTATCTATCTATCTATCTATCTATCTATCTATCTATTATATACTGCCTTTTGTATCTATCTATCTATCTATCTATCTATCTATCTATCTATCTGTTATATAGTTCCTTCAATATCTATCTATCTATCTATCTATCTATCTATCTATCTATCTATCTATCTATCTATCTATCTATCTATCTATCTATCTATCATTCCAGACCTCCTTAATGAGCCACTTGCAGTGCCCCCTAGGTGTGGCATTAAAGGTGGCAGTGTTGCAGGAGAAGGCTGGTGAGTCTCATACCGGGAAGAGATAAAGAGGCTGCACGGCTCAAGAGAAGGGGGACGCAGGTTTCCTCTGCTTGAGACCCTCGGTATCAGTCCTTGAGGGTCTCTCTGTGTCTGAGTGCATTTTTTTGAAGTAAAGGCTTTTCTTGGACTAAGCTGCTGCCATTGTCTGCTTGTGTCGGGTTGGGGCGGCAGGCACGCCGCGGGTCTTCACAGCCAACATAAACAATAAATGTCCTAAATGCCCCCCGCCCCCACCCATTTCCCCAGTACAACACTAAAATATTCCCCTTAAGAGCTTCACCGCTCTGCTGTTTTGGACTGTTGATGTTGTAATGTGAGTGCGTCTGCGGACCACCTTCTCCGGGCTCATCACAGGTACGTAACACCACTTCAGGTAAAGAGGGGGCGCTGGCGCTGACATTTTTTTTCATCTCTTGACTCTATCCTTTCGGGTCCCCAAGCTGTACGTCCCGCTGCTGACGGGAGAAGGCGCTCAGAACTCTGGCTGGACGTCGATATTTTGTGGAAGTTTTCTGTTGCCGTGCATAGTGGCTCTAATTTTTGTGTCTTCTGAAGTAAAGATTTCTGCTGGAATTTAACAGGGATGGCCAGTTTGGCGCCCCAACGGTTTCCAGTGGTGACTTGTACTTCCTCGACTCGAGTGCCGTCATAAAGCACCTGCTGCTGACACATCACTGACTCTCTCTTGCTATTCAGGGTCGGGTCCTACTTTGTTGTTGGGCTCTGTGTGTCCCTAAATTAGATAAGCGAGTCTCAGAATTTACTATTATATTATGTTACCAGAATATGTCGACACACCTGCGGTCATAAACAGACGTTTAAATCTGTTCTAGAAATTTCCGTCCGCCCTTCACATCCGTTCCTCTTACACAAGTCTGTGTCTTCATAAAGCCTTTAGCTGGTCGTGGAACTTCATAAAGGCAACTGAGCTCCTTGTAAATTCTTGGGAATCCTAGGAAGTTTGCCCAGGCTGAATGAGCCATATGTGTGGAGATGAATGTGTCACCAGGAAGAGTCAGTGAGAAATCAATACAGTAAAGAAAATGAAGGCCGCAGTGTCCGCAAGAAGAGCAGAGCACCGTGTCTGTGTGCATCTGGGGGGCTTCTGTGGGCTTCAAGAACACAAAGTACTTTTAAAAACCAGAAGGAGAAACGCAAGAGCGACTTGAGCAACATGGTAAGTCAAAGAGAAAAGAGAGAGTCAAATGAAAAAAAGCCAATTCACTCACTTCTAAACACTTCTGGTCCACACGTGGCTCTACTTAAACCATTACAGCGGACCGCCGTCCCGCCGCGTTTGATCTACCAAGCAGGTAGGTGTGCCTGCCAAGGCAGGTCTTAAAGAAAGGAACTGCGAGGAGCCGGCAGACTCCGAGGCGCTGGTCTCGTGTGGGTCTGCACAGCGCAGGTTCCACGGGCAATTAGAGCGGGCTGAAGACCACTGATACTGAACGTCGGTGGGCCGTTCACTGTGAGGCCCATTAACCTGACTGCTCAATTAAACCACTTACAGTGGGAGAATGCTTAAAAAAAATTAAATAAAGTCTGTTTGATCATTTTATTATAAAGGCAGTGCTGCCCACTAGGCGGATAAATAGGAAATGTGCATTAGGTAGAGAGATACTGTATGAAAGGCGCTATATAATAGATAGATAGATAGATAGATAGATATTTCTTTTAGTGTAGTTGGCAGGATTACAAAGATAGATGAGTAGATATGAAAGGCACTATATAATAGAAATTTCTTTTAGCGAAGTTGGTAGGATTCTGAAGATAGATGTGAAAAATACTATATAATAGACATGAAATGCACAGATAGATAGATAGATAGATAGATAGATGTGAAAGTCACTATATAATAGATAGATAGATATTTCTTTTAGTGTAGTTGGCAGGATTATGAAGACAGATGTGAAAGGCACTATCTAATAGACACAAAATGCACAGATAGATAGATAGATAGATAGATAGATAGATAGATAGATAGATAGATAGATAGATAGATAGATATAGATATTTGTTTTAGCGTAGTTGGCAGGATTACAAAGATAGATATATGGATAAATGTGAAAGGCACTATATAATATAGACATGAAATGCACAGATAGATAGATAGATAGATAGATAGATAGATAGATAGATAGATAGATAGATAGATAGATAGATAGATAGATAGATAGATAGATAGATAGATAGATAGATTTTTCTTTTAGTATGGCAGGATTACAAAGATAGATGGATGGGTAGATATGAAAGGCACTATATAATAGATAGAAATTTCTTTTAGCGTAGTTGGCAGGATTATGAAGACAGATGTAAAAGGCACTATATAATAGACACAAAATGCACAGATAGATAGATAGATAGATAGATAGATAGATAGATAGATAGATATAGATATTTGTTTTAGCGTAGTTGGCAGGATTACAAAGATAGATATATGGATAGATGTGAAAGGCACTATATAATAGATATATAGATGGATAAATGTGAAAGGCACTATATAATATAGACATGAAATGCACAGATAGATAGATAGATAGATAGATAGATAGATAGATAGATAGATAGATAGATAGATAGATAGATAGATT
Source organism: Polypterus senegalus (assembly GCF_016835505.1). Taxonomy (NCBI): domain Eukaryota; kingdom Metazoa; phylum Chordata; class Cladistia; order Polypteriformes; family Polypteridae; genus Polypterus; species Polypterus senegalus. The sequence continues at coordinate 181,083,212 of NC_053160.1, read as the reverse complement.
TTTCTTTTAGTATGGCAGGATTACAAAGATAGATGGATGGGTAGATATGAAAGGCACTATATAATAGATAGAAATTTCTTTTAGCGTAGTTGGCAGGATTATGAAGACAGATGTAAAAGGCACTATATAATAGACACAAAATGCACAGATAGATAGATAGATATGGAAGGCAGTATATAATAGATAGATAGATAGATAGATAGATAGATAGATAGATAGATAGATAGATAGATAGATAGATAGATAGATGTGAAAGTCACTATATAATAGATAGGTGTGTCTGTCTGTCTGTTTTTCTCGTCCTGCTGCTGCTAAGGATATAATGATTTGGCCAGCGCTTTTTCTTGACCCCAGTGTGACTCACACACCCATATTTTCAGACCTCTCAGGGTCTTTCCTAACATTGATGTTGTTCATTCCATGTAATTTAGAGTGGGAAGAAAGTTCCTGTTTAATGTTATTTTTTTGGGGGGAATGGATCCCTTGGTGACAAAATGATCCACAGTCAAGCATTTTTTTTCTTGTGAATGGCGAGTGGGCAACAGTTCTTGTAATCACTGCAGTCTTCCAGGAGGCACCAGGAGAGGCCAAGACAGTCGTTTAATTCATCAGGAAAGCCCAAATTGGTGCAGGTCAGGTCCTGCAGATGTACGCCCCCCTGGAGTGGCCTTTTGTTTAGTGGAATTGGGATCTGATGAAGAATTACGCCCGGCTGACACGGTGAGATTGCAGTGCCTGCTTTCAATTAGCTGAGCTCAGGAGGCTCAACGGATGGAAGGTCAGAGGATGGCGATCAGGGCAGAGTAGAGATAAGTTCACAATAATCTGAAGGAGCAGATAGTAGCAGAATACTGATGAAGGCGTCCCATTTGTGTGAGTCGTACACTCCATGATTTCAGGAACGCAGGAGGTTACTCCGAATAAAAGGCGACACGCTCTCAGGGTTCTTCAGAGTGTTTTATATTTAAGATGACTCGACTTAACAACTCCTTGCACATTACTACAGCCGATGTCTGTGTGGGCAAGGGGCGTTAAATGGAGTTTGCCAGGTTTCAGATTTTCCAGTAACCCTAATGAAGTTGGGGGCATCTTGAGGTTTAAGACATTTTTGGTTCTTTGTGACGGTTGGGGTTCAGAGATGCACAATCTAGTAAACTGACCTAAAATATCGCTCCTGGGTCCCTGCTTCTAACATTCGTGCGCCTCATCCTTTCTGTCTTTTTGTCATCAGTGCCATCCCACTAAGTCAGATATTCACTCGGTGGCCATTTTATTAGGTACACCTGCTCAACTGCTCGTTAGCACAAATATCTAATCAGCCAATCACAGGGCAGCAGCTCAGTGCATGTCATCCTGTAGATGTCATCAAGACGAGCTGCTGAAGTTCAAACTGGGCATCAGAATGGGGAAGAAAGGGGACTGAAGTGACTTTGAATGTGGCCTGGGTGTTGGTGCCACACAGGCCGCTCGGAGTATTTCAGAAACTGCTGAAGTACTGGGATTTTCACACACAACCATCTCTAGGGTTTACAGGGAATGGTCTGAGAAAGGGAAAAGCGGAAATGCCTGGTTGATTCCAGAGGTCAGAGGAAAATGGCCAGACTGGTCTGAGATGATAGAAAGGAAACAGGAACTCAAATAAGTACTCGTTACAAGTGAGGTGTGCAGAAGAGCAGCTCTGAACACACAACACGTGCAGCAGGTGGGCTACAGCAGCAAGAGACCACACCGGGTGACACTCCTGTCAGCTGAGAACAGGCAACTGAGGCTACAATTCAAAACTGGACAACAGAAGACTGGAAAAATGTCACCTGGTCTGACGAGTCTCAATTTCTGTTGTGACATTCAGATGGTGGGGGTCAGAATTTGGTGTCAACGACATGAAAGCAGGGATCCGTCCTGTCCCTTTATCAACAGCTCAGGCTGGTAATGGTGGTGGCGTGATGGTGTCTGTGGTATTTTCTTGGCAGTACCAACTAAGCATCGTTTAAAACAGGGGTGTCGAACTCCGGGCCTGGTGGGCCGCAATGGCTGCAGGTTTTCATTCTCACCCTTTTCCTAATCAGTGCCCAGTTTTCACTGCTAATTAACTCCTTTTCCTTCATTTTAGTAGCCCTGATTTTAAGGATTCAGTCCTCTGAATTGATTTGTTTCTTCATGAAATGACAGCCAAACAGAAATGAAATGAAATGAAATGTGAAACGAGCCGACGGATGACCAGCTAAACTGGGACTTCAAACTCCAACCAATTTCACTCCAACCAGTCTCTTAATGAGAAGCCGATTCTTGCTGTTAATTAAGCCCGTTATTTTATTCAATAGCTTGTTGCTGCTCTCATTCTGCCCCAGCAGATATTTCCAGATCTGTTCATTTTTCTGTTTTTTCTAAGAACACCATAAAGATGTTTTGGTGACCTGAGAGATCAACCTTACCGAGACCTTCACCTCTCTTTATTTTCAGATATTGTGTGATGGGCACAGGTGAGCTGGTCATATGGTGGCTTGTTTGATGTCTCATTATAGTTTGGCTACTAATTAAGGAAAAAGAGACAACTAAGGGGCCTGAGTCAAGTTACAGTAATTAAAATGAAGGCAAATGAAGAAGACGGTTAGAATGAAAACAGGCAGACATTGCGGCCCTTGAGGACCGGAGTGCGACACCCGTGGTTTAAATGCCACAGCCTACCTGAGTGTTGTTGCTGACCATATCCATCCCATTATGACCGCCATCTTCTGATGGCCACTTCCAGCAGGATAACACGCCATGTCACAAAGCTCAGATCATCTCAAACTGGTTTCTTGAACATGACAAGGAGGTCACTGGACTCCACAGTCATCACTTTATACCAATAGCAATATGCTTGTATAGTACCTCACTGGCAGTTAGAAATTTTCTTTTTAATTTTCTTCTTTGTTTGGACTAAATTTGCATATGTATATATATATATATATATATTTTAGTTTTTTGACTTTTTGATATCATCTTTTCTCGTGTGCATTCTCCAAATATTGTTAGCAAGTGTCTATGACAGAGTGTAGTGTAGTGTAGTAATGGTGGTGGACCTCCATACAGAGCTGTAGATTGTTACTAATTTTCATCCCCCTCAGGGCTCGTCTGATGTGTGGGACAGGAGTAGGGGGGCCGACCACCAGCGCTAATCGTTTCCTTCTCCTGGAGAAGATGCGCAGGGAGGGCAGCTGACTCCGCCCCTTCCGGTCTCCGGCCCATAAATTCTGAGTCGGTCGGAAGGAGACATCATTAGCGGAGCGAGCGAGTGACCCGCGAGTCGGACCTCCATAACCAAACCCAGAAAGACAGACAGAGAGAGAGAGAGTGAGTGAGACCCACCATATCTCCACAAGCCCCAGAGAGCCCAGTTTGTAGTCTTTGGTTTTTCTTTTGGTTAGGAAGTCAATCTGTGTCTGAGCATGAAAGGTGAAAAATCAAAGTTTAAAGCTACTTGAGACACCAGTGTCACCTGCTTGTCAGCTTCCTCTCGTGCCCTTCATCAGTTCTTTTCTACCCCTCATACAACCCAGATAGAGATTAAAGGTGGTCTCAGAGACCAGGGGGGAGTGAACGAACCAGGAGTAAAACAAGCAGAGCACGACAGGTTCAGCAACAACAACATTTATTTCTAGAGCACATTTTCATCTTTTCTTCTTCTTCTTTGGTCCCTAGCTGGCGTTTGGTCTGGACCTGGTCCTAAGCCCGTACGCTGCTGTGGGTGCCAATGGTTGTCAGATTTCATTTTGCAGGCATTTCCATGCAAGGCAATCCATGGCGGCTGTTCTGGCCTCATCGAGGTTGAGTCGATGGTTTCTGATGTCGTTTTCTTTGGTGCCGTTCTTTGGATTCTCCACTGGGTGGGTCGATCGCACCAGAGGAGTTTGTGTGGTAACCGGCTGCCTTCCATTCTGCAGACGTGGCCAAACCACTGTAGTCATCGTTGTTGGATTTGCTCCTCGATTGTTGGCTGTTGATCACACCGGCGACGGATTTCCTCATTTCGTATGCGGTCTCGGAGTGAGATTCGTACGATTTGTTGCAGGCATCGCGTTTGGAAGACCTCAAGTTTGTTGAGATCTTGCTTGAGCAGTGTCCACGTCTCGGATCCATAGAGGAGAATTGGCAAATTCAGAGTTCTGAAGAGTCGAATTTTGGTCTTGTTGGAAATATTGGTTTGCTTCCATAGACACCACTTTAGGGAAGCAAATGCCGCGGTTGCTTGACCGATTTGACTGTGGACCTCTACTGTGGATGCCACTTTCTTCTCCTGGACCAGCGACCCAAGGTATTTAAATTCTTGGACCATTTTCATACAAATGATGAGAGCTCAAAAGGCTTTACAGGATGAAGAAAAAGACAAAATACACAATAAATAAGAAAATAGAATTAGGCAACACTAATTAACATAATAGAATAAAAGGCCAGGGAGGATAGAAAAAACAAAAAAAAAACTCCAGATTTCTGGAGAAAAAAAAACAAAATTTGCAGGGGTTCCGAGGCCACGAGACCACCCAGCCCCCCTAACATAAATGATCTCAGTCAGTCCTCATTGTATTCAGGGTTCACATGGAAGAACCTGATGATGATGATGGTCACATGGACTCATTCATTCATTCATTTTCTAACCCGCTGAATCCGAATACAGGGTCACGGGGGTCTGCTGGAGCCAATCCCAGCCAACACAGGGCACAAGGCAGGAACCAATCCTGGGCAGGGTGCCAACCCACCGCAGGGTCACATGGACTTCTGGCCTTTAATCCATCAATGGAGGGACATCACGGTGCTTTGATCAGGTGGCGGGGGCGCAGATCAACACCACAGAAAACTGGAAAAAGAACAGATGAGAGAGTAGAGGTGAGTACGGATCATGGAACCACCAGGAATGATAATGATAATTCAATGTATAGACTAAAATGAAGCTATGAGAAAGTCATGTTAAAGTAATGTGTTTTTAGCAGCCGAGTGCTCCACCGTATCAGCCTGGCGAATTTCTGTCGGTCAGCTCTTCCAGATTTGAGGTGCCTAACAGCAGAAGGCCGCCTCACCACTTCTTTTAAGTTTTGCTCTTGGGATTCAAAGCAGACCCTCATTTGAAGATCTGTGGAGTGTAAGGTGACAGACATTCTGAGATCATTGAAGGCTTTGTAAACCATCAGGAGTATTTTAAAGTCAATTCTAAATGACACAGGTAACCAGTGTAGTGACGCTCAGACTGGGGTGATGTGCACAGATTTTCTAGTTAAGATTCTTGCAGCTCCATTCTTCACTCGTTGCAATCGATTTGTCTTTTTTTTTTGGGTGCTCCTCGTTTCTACTGCAGTGCTTTACTGAGGCAACCAGCACAGATACTGTAATATGAAAAGAAAGAAGTCCACAAAATCAAAAAGAGCTGGGGAATCAGCCCATACAATGTCCAGCCGACATTATGAAAAAACAAATTGAAATCAATCAAAAACGAAAGCATTTTATGGTTGGAGAATGGCGATATTTATACACAAAATGGTGGTCGGATGTGATGTGGCAGAAAATGACGTCAAAACTGTCCACAGAAGTGATGTCATTTGAGAAGGAAACCAAAAGTGATGTCATCAAGAATGAGACGGGAGTGACGTCATCTTCGGGAGCTGAAAGTGATGTCATCGTGAGGGAGACGGAAATGATGTCATCGACATGCGCCTGAAGCAGAAGTGACATCATTAATGGGAGAGAGGAAGTGACGTCATCAACAGGCATCAGAAGTGGAAGTGATGTCATTATTGGGAGAGCAGAAGTGATGTCATCAACAGGTGTCAGAAGTGATGTCATCGTGGGGGGAGATGGAAAGAGATGTCATCATCAGGAGCTGGAAAATGCCATCATTATTGGGAGAGCAGAAGGAAACGAAAGTGGAAGTGACATCATTATAGGGAGAGCGGAAGGAAGTGACGTCATCAACAGGCATCAGGGAAAGCGGAAGTGCCATCATTATTGGGAGAGCGGAAGTGATGTCTTTTAACAGGTGTCAGAAGTGATGTCATCGTAGGGAGAGACAGAAAAAGTGATGTCATCATTAGGAGCTGGAAAGTGCCATTATTATTGGGAGAGCAGACGGAAGTGACGTCATCAATAGGCGTCGGAAGTGGAAGTGACATTATTGGGAGAGCGGAAGGAAGTGATGTCATCAACAGGCGTTGGAAGCGGAAGTGACGCTGGGCAGCCATTTTGTGAATCTGGAAGTAGTGCAGGTGAGTGAATGGGATCGTTATTTTTCTTCTTTGGGTCTGATGAAAAAGCGAGCGAGGTGTCAGTACCCTTCATCTTGCGATGTTTCACTCACCTCAGGGCTTGTTGTCCGCCTCCTAAGCTGACATAGTGACATAATAAATTCGTCATTAGATACGGGGGTCTTCCCAGACTGTCTTAAGACTGCTGTAGTTAAACCCCTGCTCAAGAAAAATAATCTTGAACCCTCTGCTTTTGAAAATTTTAGACCCATCTCTAAACTGCCTTTCTTAAGTAAAGTTCTAGAGAAGGCAGTCATTATGGAGTTAAATGACCACCTCAATAAACCTGCTATTCTTGATAAATTTCAGTCGGGTTTTAGAACAAATCACAGTACAGAAACTGCACTTGTTAAAATAGATAATGACTTGCGGGTAAATGCAGACAGAGGCCATTTATCTGTTCTCATTCACTTAGATCTGAATGCCGCGTTTGACACCATTGATCACAATATTCTTAGAAATTGCCTTAGTCAATGGGTGGGCCTCTCTGGCAGGGTCTTAAATTGGTTTGAATCCTACCTGGCAGGGAGAAAATTCTTTGTGAGTTGTGGTAATTACAACTCAATGACACATGATATCCGATATGGTGGTCCACAAGGCTCTATTCTGGGTCCGCTGCTCTTCTCAATCTACATGCTTCCGTTAGGTCAGATTATCTCAGGTTACAACGTGAGCTACCACAGCTATGCTGATGACACACAGCTGTACTTATCTATAGCACCTGATGACTCCGACTCTTTCGATACACTAACACAATGTCTTACTGGTATTTCTGAATGGATGAATAGTAATTTTCTCAAACTAAATAAAGAGAAAACTGAAATTTTAGTAATTGGCAATAATGGATACAGTGAGGTTATCAGAAATAAACTTGATGCACTAGGATTAAAAGTTAAGATGGAAGTAAAAAACTTAGGGGTAACCGTTGACTGTAATCTGAATTTTAAATCGCATATTAATCAGATCACTAGGACAGCATTTTTTCACTTAAGAAACATAGCAAAAGTTAGACCTCTTATATCACTAAAAGATGCTGAGAAATTAATTCACGCTTTTGTTTTCAGTCAACTAGATTACTGTAACGCACTCCTCTCAGGAGTCAAGCCGGCAACTTCCTGTGGGCCTCCTCCTCTGGCCCAATCGGGTCTCCCCTCTGCCCGTGATGGACATTCCTTGGTCCCGCCTCTCTGCAGTCATTGGTAGGCACGCAAGACACACCGTCCAATCGCGTGCTTGTCAGGGGGAGGGACTTCTGGTCCACAGCCATCTTGCCTCCCCGTCTGCGGTGGCGACATGCTTGCCAGCAGCTTTGTTGTTGCAGGCACCTCTCGAGCTGCAGCGTCTCCTCCTCCGCGGCCCTCACGGCTGCCGCCGTGCTGCCGGAGCCCCGCAGACCGGCATGCGCCCGCCACTGACGTGAATCCGGGAAGTCCCTGCCTGAAAAAGAAAACACACGCCCGGCCCCCACGGGTTGGCTGCCGATATGCAGTGAACTCACCTCCCCGGACTTGTCCAACCGAGGAAACCTCCTTGGCGTGGCTTCTCTGGACGCCATGCCGTCCCGGGCACCTCCAGCAACGGCGCGCTCGTGGGAGCCCGCTGCACTCCTTCCGTGCACGCCGCCCGCCTGCGGTAGGGGAAAACGGCCCTCTTGCGGACCCCTGGCGGTCTGTGGAGTTTCTTTACCCCGTGGGGCTGTGTGCATGCAGCACCCGCGGCACGTGGTTGGGGTCCCCTGCTGCGCCGGGTCGTCCACAACGAGATTTTTTTTCCAGGTCCCTGCCTTGGAACAGGCGGAGCATCCTGCCGATTACGCCAGATGTGGAGCCGACCCGGACACAGACAGGCGGACATGTTGTTTGTCACCACCACACGTATTTTATTTACAAATATATACAATAATTATAAATGGTCACTCAGACCCAGTTCGTGCACAATACCCCAAACACTCAGTCCTGGCCACAAATGCCTCTTCTTCGGGCCGCCTCCACACCTCTCTCGTGCCTCGTCCCACTTCCACCCAACTCCAGCCTTGGATGAAGGGAGACGGCCCCTTTTATCCTCTCCCAGACGAGCACCAGGTGGCTCCCGGCATTCCCTCATTGGCCACGCCCCAGCATGGCGGAAGTGCCGGCTGTTCTCTCGGCAGCTCTCCGGGTGCCCTTCTAAATCTTCCCCCCAGCACTTCCTGGCGTGGCGGAAGTGCTGAGGGAACAGGTCCCGAAGGCATTGGGGTGCCTCCTGGCAGTGACCACGGGCCCCTGCAGGTTGGGGCTTCCATGCCCTTAACCCGTGGCCCTCAAAGCAACCAGGAAGGCGGCCCCCACGTGATCCAGGGTGGGCGCAGACCCACATCCGGTCCCTCACGGCGTCCCGGCCGGGTCGTTGCCCCTGGCATCCCTGACAATAGATAGATAGATAGATAGATATGAAAGGCACTATATAATAGATAGATAGATAGATAGATAGATAGATAGATATGAAAGGCACTATATAATAGATAGATAGATAGATAGATAGATAGATAGATAGATAGATAGATAGATAGATAGATAGATATGAAAGACACTATATAATAGATAGATAGATAGATAGATAGATAGATAGATAGATAGATAGATAGATAGATAGATAGATAGATAGAAAGATACTTTATTCATCCCCTCTAGTCTAGTCAAACTAAGGGGCAGGAATTTATCCTTCAATCCCTGGAAGTGTCATCAGCACACTTCCTTCTTGTGGGTGTGTCCTCCATTCTGAGGACAGGAAGCAGAGCAGACAGAGGCTGGTGCAGGGGTCACCTTAATGAGCCCCCCTTTTCTGTTTCTCTTGACCTCGTCCTGTGAGGCTCAGCCCCATCTTGTGTTTGGGCTGTAAGGTGCTTTTAAGGTGCAGCATGTCACAGTAAGACACATTTTAGGTGATTATTATGTAAGGGCAAGGAAACAAGCTGTATGTTATTACTCTAAAGGTAATAAATAATCTCTAGTTAGATAATAATAAGCATATTAAAGGTGATAATACACTCTAATAGGTGACTGGTATGTCAGTACTGTACACTCAGATAATTAGACACTGTTGTGTAAGAATATTACAATAAGGTGAACTTTAAATATTACTGTCAAAGTATTCTGTAATTGATTAAAGTTTTTATCATTGGTATTTATGTACAATCTAATATCCATTTCATGTAATTGCCATGTGGGTACATTTCAATGGGGTGATTACTGTAAATACCCACAGTGGTAAGACACGCTTAGAGCGATTAAAACAGTAAAACATTAGGACATTTGAGACAAGCCCAGGCCGTTGAGGCCAACAAAGCGCGTCTGTCCCTTTGAGGGAATTTCTCCAAAATGACAGCGGGTCGAGATTTAAAGGCTCCTGTCCTCCTGCTCTCCACCGCACTAAAACTGGGATGTAAATAGCTCTAGCGATGCACATTTTACGTAATTGCTATCTAAGTATAATGCAATAATGTGTACTTTCGGTAAACCCCTGTCCAAGTGTACTGTCATTTTGTGTACTTTAAGTGCCCCCCCAGGTCCAAGTGTACTGTCATTAAGTCCCCTCTAATATGGGACATTTCGTGTAATTGTTATGTAGGTGCATTGCAACTGATTAGTGCAAATATCCACAGTAGGAAGGCCAACTCCGAGTCCTTTTTTTGCTAAGTACACCCAATCCCCCCCCTCAGCATTCCTAATTATCGGCATCTGAGTGCGGAGACGCGCTCGAACCTCGAAGTCCTGAGGTTTTGACTGTGACGGCCGTTTTCCCAGAGAGGTTAAGAAATTAATTTCATCTTGTAATCTGATCGAGCACACCGGCGCCTCCGTTTGTGGAAGGTATTCTCATTACAGCCCAGCCTGGTGTCCCTCAGGGAGAATATTAAATATAAAATCTTCAATAAAGCCGTGCTGCAAGGCTCTGCAAGCAAAGCAAAATAAGAAGTAATTGAATTCTCTCGTTCTCTGTTCGCAGCTCGGCTTTCTGAGTGCCGACGTTCGGCTGTTGAAGTTGCTCGCCGCTGTACCGGTGGAACAAGTCGAGATAATTAGTCGCCGTAATTACCGAAGTCTGTTTATAAATCCAACAAGCCCTCCTGATTGCTTTAGCCGCGCCGCGTAATTACGCCGCTCATTTGATGAAATATCAGGAGTGACTAAACCGGATTTGAACCCTAACCTACACATTAGTGTGCTGCCCCGCCAAGCCATCAAGACTTTCCTTATGATGTAGAAGACGGCGACTCATCACAGAGGTGTTCCCACAATGATTTCCTACGCGTATCACAAATTTGTCTTTTTCTTATGATTTGTCAAAGAGCCTCCCCGCCTTGTGTGCGATGCGCTAAACCGGAGCTGCGGGTTGAAGAGAGATTCTGTACGGTAACGTCGGTGGAGCACCCCTTCGACCCCCTAACCACCCCGCCCCAAGCGCTGGCTGAAGTCACCCCAGAAAACATGCACACACAGTGCAGTCCCCCGGTGCTCTAAGGGCATGGGGGAAAACCCAATCTAGTACCCCACTGGGCCAATGTGGGGGTGGCTTCGGGAAGGGGTGGGGAGAAGTTTCTCTACTGGCCCCAACTGGTGACAAGTTCAAGAAACCCCCCCCCATTGACCCCCAGTGAGAGTTTGGTAACGCTGACCTAGTGCCACCACTACCCCATCATTTTTCCAGAGTCAGTAACGCTGTCAATTAGAAGTGGGAATACAACTTCATAAAGACGCAAGAGTGTAAGAGTATTGGGCTTTATATTCATTTTCTTATTAATTAATAAATTGCAAATCTTTATAATATAATACCCATCCATCTATTATCCAACCCGCTATATCCTAACTACAGGGTCACAGGAGTCTGCTGGAGCCAATCCCAGTCAACACAGGGCGCAAGGCAGGAAACAAACCCCGGGCAGGGCGGCAACCCACCGCAGGTCATAATATAATAAATTAATAATAATAACAATTATAATAATAATAATACTGTACTCATTTAATCGATAAAAAACAATATAACCTCAAACACAATATCACCCAATACAGTCCCAGATTCAAATAAAGAATTTTTTTACACTAAAGTACCAATTATGCCCAATCAACAACACCACAATCACAAAACGAGTGAATTGTCTTTCTAAATCACCCCCACTCCTCCTCCACTGTATCCCAGGCCCAGGTACTGCATCTGGGTGTCACCACACTGGTCATCCGGAGCACTTCCGGGGTCATGTGGAAGCCACGGTAGTGCCCTCTGGTGGCACCAAAGGACCCCAACACTTCCAAACCCCAATTGTCACGCCAACCTGAAAGGGCATCATCCCAGAGGAACAATGCCACCTGCCGTGGTTGGGGATTGGGGATGGACTGCTCCTGGTTTCTGCCGTCCCCTAGTCCATCAAATATTCCTTGTGCCCCAAACTAGGAAAGAGACTGAAGGGTGTCCCAGACAAGTTGTGTCTCCAGTCCCATCATCCTTTCATTATGGGTAAGAAATCACCCACCATTCTAGTCAAAGAAGCTCGTCTGTCTGTCTGTCCTCCTTGGCACTTACAGCAACTAAACACTAAAAGCAACACTGCAGAGAAAGGAAGGAAGGACCAGTAAGGGGTGGCATGCTGGCAGAGCCGCTGTATCACAGTAAGGGGACCAGCGCTTAAAAAATGTTGGTGCCCCTCCCATATATATTTAATTCAAAAATATAAACAATAAGTAGCCATAAAATAAAATTTTATTTTTTCAAAAATGATGGTTAGTCTGGTAATGCTGTGCTGTGCTCACTATCAGTGGACGCCTGAATGGGACAACCGATGTGACCAAGACAAGAACGGTGACAGGGGCCTCGGTGTGCTGTGTGGCAGTTAGCAGATTCTAATTTTGTTGTATTCCCAAGATCAATGTGTATCATTAACCTCTCTTATCATATTTATATTTATTTTTATTATATATATTTATATATATATATGTCATTTTTTTTGTAATTTAATGTGACAGCCCCTTTGTGGAACCTTTGCACCATTTGCAGTGTTGTACCCTCTAGTCGGTGGTAATTCCGGCCATGGACGACATCAGTGGTGCCCCCAACTTGATGCCCTAAACACAGGCTTATTTTGGTTAATGACTGTGTGTGGCAGTGTGTGTGTGAGGGTGAGTGTGTTCACCCTCTGATGGGCTGCTGTTTCTGCCTACCTGTACCCACTGCTTGCTGGGACAGACTTGATTTGCAACACCACCCTATCCTGGATGCAGTAAATGAATGGATGGTCAAAATTTGGGCTCCCTGTCTGTTTGCCCACCCTAGGTCGGTGTTGCCCCCATGTCAGTCCTTCACAGTTCTCATCGCAGACTCATAGTAACCCGGACATTTAATTGTCTCCAAATCCCCCTGACTTGTGCTTTTCATGAAATTCCCTTGGCATGTTTGGTTGTCTTCACTGTGCAGGTGACTGATCCCCCCACATGTCTGCCCTTCCACATTCAGGGTACATTTCCACAATGAGTCATGTGACTTCTCAAAGTGCCCTAGCCCACAGACACACACACACACACACAAACAGACAGACAGACACACACAGACAGACAGATACACAGAGAGAGAGACACACAGACAAACACATACACACAGACAGGTAGACACAAAGACAGACAGACACACACACACACAGATAGACAGACAGACACAGACAGGTAGACAGACAAACAGACAGACAGAGACACAAAGATAGACAGATACACACAGACAGACACAAAGACAAATACACACAGACAGACACAAAGACAGACAGACACACACACAGACAGACACAAAGATAGACAGATACACACAGACAGACACAAAGACAGACAGACAGACAGATACACAGAGACACAGACAGACACAAACACACACAAACGGTATTTTCGGACTCAGGGAGGTCTCAAACGTTCATCAAAATCTCGAGGTTGAATTTTTGGACGATTCCAATACTTTGTATACGAGAAAATAAAAAAGTGACGAAAATGTTAGGATTTGCCATGGACGGCGAGTCCTGCTTAATAGTATTATTATTGTTATTAATTTTATTATTACTGTTACTATCAAAGAAAACAATGCCACTGGATGTAAATAGGCCTTCATCAATTGTCATGTGAAAAGCAGTGTGGGCAAACGAAAGTAGACCTTGGCGCTGAAGCTTTTAAAAAGGGAAAAAAAAATCCATTTGAAAATTCAAGGAGAAATAAACAAAAGGAGCTTTCAAGGGCGCCATACTGGCACACAGCACGTATTATGCCTAGATAAAAGAGAACATTCCCCTTCCCTTTTTCAAATTGGCAGCAATGGCATCCAGAAGGCCACTTTGCCCCTGCCATGTGTGATGCCCTGGGTGCCCGCTGCCTTGGTATCTCCTGTGTTTAACCAAGGATGGACGAGTGCAAGGAGGTCACACAGACAAGCCAGTTGGTGCAAAACAAACAAATAAATAAACGAAAGTGCAAATTCCTCAATTAAGTGAAAAAGCCGTGATGAAAGCCGTGTCTACATGGAGGTTGAAATCCATAAAGAAACAAAACAGTAAATATCAAGAATTCCAAGCCAATCTGGCTCTCGAGCCCCCTACCCATCCTGAACCCATCTCCTCTGCTCACCTGTCGGGTGATGATGAGTGTGGCCGACACCCTTTGGCTCTGTTTCCCCACCACTACCCCTCAGCACACATGGCGACCACCCAGCCCTGCCCACCTCTTCCAATCCCCCGGCATTTTTGGATCAGTCACCAGAGCCATCAGCCACTCGTCTTCCTCTCTGATGGGCACCACTCCTTCCCTGTCTGCCTCACCTCCTTTCCTGATGTTTACTCTCTCTCTCTCTTTTTGTCTCTTCCTTCATTTCTCCTCCATTCTCTCACTTTTCCTTTTCACATTTGTTCCTGTGCTCGCTCACAATCTCTCATTCTCAGACCCCATGCAGATAAGGAGCCTTGGCTTGAGCTGGGAGATCTTTTTGCCTGAGCTGAGTTCCATCAAGGCTGGGGACAGGGCAGCAGGCTGCTTGTGTTGATCGACACATTTACAAAACAAAAGACGCTGATGGTAGAGGTGTGAAGGGATTTAAGGTGGGCTGGTATTACAAGTTTTTTCGTAGGGTTCAGTAATTTTAGTGTTAAAAATTCATGACACTGTGTTTTCACTTTGTTATTATGGGGTATTGAGTGTAGATCAGGGGTGTCCAACTCCAGGCCAGGAGGGCCACAGTGGCTGCTGGTTTTCATTTTAACCCTTTTCCTGACCAGTTTTCGCTGCTAATTAACTCCTTTTCCCTTCATTTTAATAGCCCTGTTTTTAAGGATTCAGTGCTCTGAATTGATTTGTTTCTTCATGAAATGACAGCCAAACAGAAATGTGATGTGAAATGAGCCAAGAGATGAGCAGCGAAACTAGAACGTCAGATTCCAATCAATTTCTCTCCAACCAGTTTTTAATGAGAAGCCAATTCTTGTTGTTAATTAAAGCCGTTATTGAATATCAGGACTTGTTGCTGCTCTAATTTTCTAAGACCACCGTCAAGATGTCTTGGTGACCTGAGCAGGATCACATGACTGGGACCTTCACCTTTCTTTATTGCTCAGGTGAGCTGCTCAGGAAAAAGAAACAACTAAGGGGTGTGAAAGGATTCAGACGGACACAGAAAGAGGTTTGGGGGAGGCCGTCTGTACTGTATATTTGAAATAGGCTGCCAAAAGTAAAGGTTGTGGTTCAGAGTTTGTACAGACTTCAGTCCAAAAACAAGAACAAACAGACAGGCAAACGTGGCGGCTTTAAAGTCAGGTAAGGGAAGTGATGTCATCGGGACAGGAACCGGAAGTGACGTCATCGGGCCCCAGAATCGGAAGTGATGTCATTGTGGCTGGAAGTGATGTCCTCAGGCTCCAGAACCAGAAGTGATGTCATTGAAAACGGAAGTGATGTCATCGGGCCCCAGAACCTGAAGTGATGTCGTTGAAGCCGGAAGTGACGTCATCGGGCCCCAGAATCGGAAGTGACGTTATTGTGGCTGGAAGTGATGTCATCGGGCCCCAGAACCAGAAGTGATGTCGTTGAAGCCAGAAGTGATGTCATCGGGCCCCAGAATCAGGAAGTGACGTCATTGTGGCTGGAAGTGATGTCATCGGGCCCCAGAACCAGAAGTGATGTCATTAAGGCCGGAAGTGACGTCATTGGGCCCCAGACCCAGACGTGATGTCGTTGAGGCTGGAAGTGACGTAATCGGGCCCCAGGATCGGAAGTGACGTCATCGAGACCGGAACCAGAAGTGATGTCATCGAATCCAGGCAAAATTTCCCATGGTCAGTTTGCCAATGCAAAAGAGTAAGGATCAGTGGACCCTGCCACCCCAAGGTCTGGCATGGGATTACCTTCATTTGAGCCTTTTAGCTGCCTCCCATGTGCATGTGTATGTGACAAGCGGTCTGAGTCACATCAATTGAAACTAAAGGCAAAAACAGCTCACTGATTAAGAAGATGGTTAGAATGAAAACCTGCAGCCACTGCGGCCACTGCTGCCCACCAGGACCGGAGTCAGACACCCCTGCTAAAATGGTAAATATGTGTATTTAAAATGAAATCTACATCACATTAAAGTGCACAGATAGTAAAGGGGTCCGAATACTTTCTAAATCTACTGCAGATGTGGGATGGGGTTAGCACTGTGGTTTATGGATCCAGCATCCTGGGTTCAAATCCTGAGCCTCTGTGGGTGTTACTTTTGATCCTCAGGACACTTTTGTTTTCATCCCACATGCAGGTTTGGAGACTCAAGAGTGGCTCCCCGGCCCCCAACCTGTGTGCGTGAGTGATCAGGACTCATTCGTGCCTTGGTCTCGGTGCTGCTGGGATAGGCTCCAGAAATGACCCTAGTCTAAGATCATTATTTTATACAGCTGAGGATTAGAGCTTGTGCGGACCACTAAAACAACGTGGCTTCTTCAGGTCTATAAAATGTATTTGGCTTTTAAAGCCCTGGCAGAAGTGAAGTCAGGCCTACATGTTCTGCACATTGACGGTGGGGAGGTGGTAGTGTGTGTGGGGGAGTGTTAGTGGGTGCCGAATCCCACCATCAATTAAAAATGAGGTAAAGCACCAGCTGGTAAATTATGAGAGCACGAGAGGCCGGGAGCGGACACGAGATGAATGAAATATTCTTTGTCACGGCCATGTCCGTGACCCTCTCTGTCACCTCCTAGAGATATTTATGTCAGGTGCACGAGGTAACACGTCAATAGAGCGTAAGAAATGGAGGCCAGGCATTGTCTCGGCAAGGTCGCTATTGTGACAAAAAAGGTGAACAAGTTGAACTCAAAGGACCAGGATGGTAGAGAGCCAAGAAGACGGTGTTGTCAAAAGACTGGCAGGGGTCCAAGCCAACAACTTGCAGCAAGACAGCGAACAAGACCAACATTGTCGGGGCATGCCTTGTAATTTAAATAATTTCATTGTATTTTGTTTCCATTGCTTTAAAGACCAAGCAATCTATTGATTACATTTATTGTTTATGTCAATTGTCATGCATGCCTGTCTGAGGATCACCGTCCAAGCTCTTCCCAACACCACCCCAGGCAGAGAGGGGGCGCTGCCACTAACAGGCTTGAGAAACTGCCCAGTGAGGGCAACTGACTCTGCCCCTTCTGCTCCCGGAGTTTGAAAGAGAAAATTGTGAGAATGACACAAATGTTATTTTCACCAAGTTTGCTGCCTCAGTTTTTATGACGCCCATTGGTGTCTCCTCCAGAATGTTCTGAAGAGTGGTCAGAGGAATTGCAATTAATTACAAAGTCCGTCTTTGCCGTGACAATGATCTTCATCCCAAAAAACGCCACTGCATGTCAGCCCTGCCACCAAAGGACCTGCTGACATCACTTCAGTGATCCTCTCGTTCACATGGGTGAGAGTGTGTGACGAGGACAAGGCTGGAGGTCACTCTGTTACAATGACTGAGTTACAACAGAGAGGTGAAGAAGGCTTCTGGGTGCTCAAGAAAGTCCACCAAGCGCCAGGACCGTATCCTAAAGGTGATTCAGCTGCGGGCACCGCCAGGGCAGAGCTTCCTCAGGAATGGCAACTGGCAGGTGTGACTTTTAGAGGATGGCTTGGTGGGTGTCAAGAAGGGCAGCAAAGAAGCCAAGAAAAACATCAGGGACACACTGATATGCTGGGATTGGACTGTTGAGGACTGCTGGGGGAAAGTCATTGTCTCTGATGAATTCCCTTTCTGATTGTCCGGAGAAGAAAAGGTGAGTGGCGCTATCATCAGTCCTGTGTCAGGCCAACAGTAAAGCATCCTGAGACCATTCATGTCACGTGGGGTTGCTTCCCAGCCAAGGCGGTGGGCTTACTCACAATATGGCCTAAGAACACAGCCATGAATTAAAAATGGGACCAACGCATCCTCCGAGAGCAACTTCTTGCAACCATCCAATAACAGTTTGGTGACCAACAATGCCTTTGCCAGCATGATGGAGCACCGGGCCATAAGGCAACAGTGAGAACTAAGTGCCTCGGGGAACAAAACATCAGAATTTTGGGTCCATGGCCAGGAAACTCCTCAGACCTTCATAATCCCATTGAGAACTTGTGGTCAATCCTCAAACACAAACCCACCAATTCTGACAAACTCCAAGCATTGATGATGCAAGAATGGGCTGCCATCAGTCAGGATTGGGCCCAGAAGTGGATTCCCAGCCTGCCAGGGTGAATTGTAGAGGTCTTGAAGAAGAAAGAAGGGCCAACACTGCAAATATGGACTCTGCACATAAACTTCATGTCATTGTCAATAAAAGCCTTTGAAACTTTTGAACTGCTTGTAATTCTAATTCAGTACACCATAGAAACATCTGACAGAAAGATCTAAAAACATTTTGTGACACAATACTTGGCTCATTCTCCAAAGTTTTGGCCACCATTGTACATTGTCACTTATGCATGCCAGAGGGTCGCCTTCCAGGTTCACATAAAGTAAGTAATACCACCTCAGGACGAGAGGGGGCTCCACCTCTAACAGTCTTGTCTCTTCCCTCCCTCCCTCGCAGCCTCAAGACTCTGCCTCTCAAGGGTGGCAAGACCAGAGGGGCACCGCCCTCTTTTCAGTCCGCCACCCGATCTGAGAGGAGGCCACTCCCCGGAGGATGGCGTCTCACAATTAGACTCGAGCCTCGAGCCAGAGCCACACCCTTCCAGACGTTCGATTGAAAGGACTACTCGTTAATAAGCCCTTGAGCTTTGTTGTGTCTTGTTTCTTTTCTCATTGAAATTAAACGAGGGGGATTGTCCAGTTGGTTAGTCCTGCAGCATCGCTTCACCCCGATACGTCTACTGCCTCGTCTCCTAAACTCTTCCACACTTTTTCATGCACTCCTGTTGCCTTTCCATTCTTCATTCTTTTCAACGCCTCCTTTTCTTCATCCATCTTTACCTTTGATACTCACCCTTCATTTGGGACACCATCCCCAAATACGACCCTTGGGTTTTCTTCATTCTATGACTTTTCAGATGACCTCTTCCTCTCTTCTGGATCCTGTCAAGCTCCCTCAAGACCATACCTTGCTCATCTTTCATAAACCTTCTGGTTCTTCGTTAATCCTTCTCTCTCCCTCGTCCTTCTTCAGTTTGCTATCCTTCTTGTGCTTTGGTTCTTTGCCGCTGCCCTCTTTGCCTCCATGTTTTTCTGCCTCTACATTTCTCTATCGTCCTCCTCTTTCTCATTGATTCCATGTCTCCTTTGCCACCTTTGTAGCCTTTATCACCTCCTGCACCTCCCTGAACCACCGTCATGTCTCCCTCTCCCCAGGTGGGCTCCTTCCGGTTGTCCTACCCAACATCTCTTCACCTCTTCTTTGCTATTCTTCTCCCTCTGGTCCTCCACACCCTCAAATGACTTCAACCATTGTCCCGAAACCCGTTCTTAAGCTCCCCACCCTCTCTCTATTAATCTGAGTTTAGGCCCAGCACCAAGTTGGGATGGTTTGCCGCCCTGCTTTGCTGGACTCCATTGTGACTCAAAGTTACTGTATATAAAAATAAAACATGGAAACTTCCAAGCATCAAGCCAATTAATTAATCTGTATTTATTTAATGTAGCACACAATTTTGAGGTGTTGAGTACAGTAAAAACAAGAGCCAAGTCAGCAGAAATGAAATGTTTCTGAATTTGAATATCAGACCTGAAGGACACACCCTGGCATCTAAACATCAAAAAATGCTGTGCGTCACATGCCACACGCCGCCATCAGGTGCCGCACAACAAAAAAACAATGGCGTTGACGGCCCTGATGGATCAGCTCATGAGCTGCATGTGTGAAATTTGAGCTGGCACGGTAAGCGGCTAAGTGGTCTCTTAGAGAACGCGGCGGTCCGTGTGGTACACGGGGCCTCCTACGGTGCCGGATTTCAGCGTTTCAAAGTCATTTCCAGATTTCAGATTAGGACTCCGGCAGTGACGAATGGCGACAAACCACAAAGGAGCCCTTCCAGGAGATACCTTAAGTTGCTTATGCCGAGGCACATGGTTTCAGTTTATGTTTCTAGAACAAAATATTTACTTATCTTCTATTAATTAATATTTCCTTTTTTCTAAAGGATTACAGCATTTATCTAACCATATCCATTTTTTTACCTGAGGCTTCGCATTTGGTTCAAATTAAAAAGCACCGGGTGGAGAGGTGCTGAGCTTATTGGAGCTGAATGTCTATCCAATCACATTTGATCTCCTGTGACCTCAGGAATGTCCCCTCACCCTGGCCTTTATAATAATGTGACAGAAAGCAGAGTGGCCAGTCGTGGGATACACAAAGTGGTCTGCATTGGCCATTGACATGCGCAGGGGACATACAAAAATGGGCTCAGCTGAGTAACAAAATGGAACAGATAATGCCGTCATGGCCCCTTGACTTTAAAATGCTTTGTGATGGATGGGTGGGACAGAAATGTACTACAGTTTGAGTGTGACGTGGATAGATAGATAGATAGATAGATAGATAGATAGATAGATAGATAGATAGATAGATAGATAGATAGATAGATAGATAGATAGATGTGAAAGGCACTGTATGATAGATAGATAGATAGATAGATAGATAGATAGATAGATAGATAGATAGATAGATAGATAGATAGATAGATACATGTGAAAGGCACTGTATAATAGATAGATAGATAGATAGATAGATAGATAGATAGATAGATAGATGTGAAAGGCACTGTATAATAGATAGATAGATAGATAGATAGATAGATAGATAGATAGATAGATAGATAGATAGATAGATAGATAGAAGCTTGCATATTGGAGTGGGGATGGCAAAGAGGAGAAGAGAAAGAGAAAAAAGAGAGAGAAGGGACTGAGCATTATTTGTGCCTAATTTGTGCACTGTGTGCTATGAAAAGGCAAGAAAACAAAAAGTCTGCTGTATTTTTAGTTGTGTGGTCTGCCTGTCTGTGTCTGGGTTTGGTGCACGGTACGGCCCCCCATTTATTCCACAATACATAAGTATATACCTATACAATAAATAGTATTTACTATATTAATAATAAATAATAACAAAAAAGACTTTATGGCCAACACCTTCTGAACCCCACCTTATTAATCCACCCCCTTCCTTACAGCCCCCCCCCATTTACTATATATTGCCTTTGATTCCTGGATGTCTAATTATTTTCCTCTGATGATGATGTCTGGTAGGTTGTCGAAAGCTTAGAAATAAAAATCATTTTTAAGATATGTGACTTATTTTCTCTAGGTACAAATATGCACTTTGCTTCGATGTATATATATAGAGAGAGAAAGAGAGAGAGACAGAGATACAGTATATATATAAATATGTATTGTCACGCACATGCGAGTAGGAGGACATTGTATGGACCAAGTGAAGGTAATTCCATGCCAGGCCAGGGGGTGACAGGTACGCTAAACCTTCTTCTGTTGTCTCTGCAGACCAGACACGGGAAAACCTGCCAGACTCATCCCTGAAGGTATCACTTCGGTTTCCAGTGCCCAGGACAACATCACTTCCAGTCCCAGTGCCAAGGACTATGTCACTTCCGGTTTCCGATGTATAGGATGATGTCTTTTCCAGGCCCTGCACCTAGGATGACGTAACTTCCAGTTCTGGTGCATAGGATGACGTCACTTCCGGTTTCAGCACCTAGGACGATGTCACTTCTGGTCCCAGCACCTAGGTCAACGTCACTTCCGGTTGTGACGTCAGAAGAAGGTCACTTCCGGTCCCCCCCCTCACGTCACGTCACGTCTTTACATTTAAAACCACCATCTTTACAAACTCAAGTCAGTTTGTTTTTGGACTTCATCACAGACACTTCTGTGTTATTTCAAAGCCCATGGCAGCAAGGGACAATACACAAGTGGCTGCCCCAGACCTTTATGAGTGTGTCGAGTCTGATCTTTTCACAATATATACAGCATAAAATAAAACGCTAGTGTGTGTACGTGAATATGAGTGCGTGTGTGTACGTATGGGTGTGTGCCCGGTCACTCAGAGCATGTTGGCCATTTGCACTCCTCCATGCCTAGGGTGCCAAATCCATGAAGCAGCAGTGCTGACCACCGCGCCACCCACTTACAAAAATGCACCAACAACAGCCTCCCTAATTTTCCAGGATATTTTCTTACGTATAGTCAGACAATCCTTGTTTTATAGGACCTTTCATAGACAAGCAAGACGAAAGGTACCTCCGTAAACCAAATCCACAGAATCCTGTCAGATATTTCACCCAGCTGTGTATTTACGTGATAAAACCTTTGAAGAGGGTCGGACACTTTTTTTATATAGCGCCTTTCATAGACAAGCGAGATTGAACCATAGGTCTTTTTTATTTCTTTCTATTTTTTGGTAATTCCCCATAAAGCATAACAACCATCTGCCATGACCCCCGGATTTGCCCGAAGTTGTTTTCCGATGCATGAAGACTCTCATGGATGGCCGGTTTGCATCCCAGGCCATGAAGAGCTTTCTTGTTTTTTTTTTTTTTTGGGTGTCCTTTAAGACCTGGAGATGGGCTGCCTGTCTGCCTCCTCCTCCTCCTCCTCCTGCTGCCGCCACCGCCGCCACTCTCAAACTCCGTAATGTGTTCTTGTCTGCACAATCTGGAGTTAATTAGTCACCCGTATAATAAACTCGACTGTCTAGCCTAATTAATGTTTCTGCAAGCATATTTCTTTCCCACAATCCATAGCAACTCCGCAACTGGATTCGGCGGACATTTTTGGCCGGCTCTTAAAAGTTTTTCTTTCTTACTCTTCCACATTCTTCCTTGTAAACAGATCCGCTAAGATAATAAACGTTTTGTGGACGCGGCGCACTAAAGGCGTTATAAATAAAAATGGCAGCGTGACGTGCCATAGGGGACCTGAACTTACCCCAGCAGCTTTGGGAGCCAAGCAGGAAGCAACCCGAGTTAGAAGGTGGCAAAGCTCGCACAGCCATGGGAAGAACATGCCAACTGCTCATGGGCATGAATTGGGCATGATATTGACACACAGGGCACAGTGCCACAGTGCCACCACTAAATGATAATATATGTTACACCAGAAAGCCTAAGTCTGGATTTGTACCTTCCATGAGGTACTTTATAGCCCCCTAACATGGAGTCCTCGGAGGCAGGGTGGCTTTAATTGCCATCATTTGAATGCTTCCAGTGCAGTGTGTGCCATCTGTTTAGCATTACTCGTGTTTGTCTTTTCCAAATGTAATGCAATGCTCTGCTAAATTAAATGCATTGCCTTTCTGTAATGTCAGAATGTAACGCGGTGTTCAGCGGCATCTGAAGTTCTACACATTTTTTTAGGACATCCATCCATCACATTGAAAAGATCTCAGCGTTATGCCTCAGGATGGTCTCTGAATAGCGATAACAGCGCCAGCCATGCCAAACACAACAAGGGCACGGGGCAAAACATTTGTCAAAACCCAATGAACACCTTCCTCATCGTGATCAAGCCCCCCTTTACTTGTGTCGTACCTCCTTTAAAGCCCCCACCACGTGCTTCTCGTAAGAAATCCTCCCCGGTTTGTCCATACGCCGCAATAAAATAGGCTCGGAAAGTCACAAATACTTGTGAAACAAGCGGACCCTCGGTCCTAAAATAAAAGTCAAAAGTTAAAGGTCAGGAGCTGTTGATCCCTCTTATGTCTTCCGAACTTTAGAAGTGATAATGGGTTTGTAAAACCGCTGGTGGATCATGGTGGCACCAGGAGTCTTCTGTCTTGGCAGAGTGGAAAAATGCAGCATGACGTTTTGGGTCATCGCTGACATAACTTTGACAAGTACCGGGTGGTCCAGATCTAATTATGCAATTTTCATTACATTATAATAACGTGCAACGCAGGATGTTGGAGGACTTTGTACCGCCTGTAGTGCAGAGGAACATGATCTCACAAATCAACGAAATGTTTGACCAGACTGGTAGTGCCAATCACCCGAAACTGTATTGTTTTCCTGCATTGCATTAAGAGTTGCATAATTAGATTTGGACCACCCTGTAGTGCTGGTTCAGCGTCTTGTCTTCTTATTTCTTCTAATTCTTCCTCACTTACTCACCTTTTGAGATTTGCTTCACACTCAGCAGATGTTGTTGTTCTTCTTCATTTCCATCATTATGGTGGTTCATATTTGGATTTACAATCACTTTGCCATAAGTGCATGACCAGGGATCACTTTGACTTTCTTTATCTTGGTTTAATAAAGTTTGATGATCAATGAGCACTTTTGATTATGAATACTAAACACATATGCACCACAGCTTGGGGGATTATCAACAGGTAGGTTTGTGGTGACTGTGCTTTTATTACAATCACCTTTTCTGGCCACCAGTGAATTGGCCACCGGGATTGCTATGATTTAAAATGTCTTCAATTTCCAGAACATATCAGACTACATTCAGGATGACTTCTTCTCTATCTGTGGGCTTCAACCTCTTGTCTTCTTATTCTTTCCCGTTCTTCATCACTTCATCACCTTTTGCAAAATGTCTGACGCTCAGCAAATGTCGCTGCTCTTCTTTCTTGTTTCTGCCATTATGGTGGTTGTCACTTGAAAAGCACATGGCCTGGGGTCACTTTGCCATTCTTAATTTATGTTTAAAAAAGTGTAATGATCAATAAACACAATACCTGCTCTTGATTATGAATTCTGAACTTGTATGTCCCATGTCTTACTTTTAAATCAGGTTACATTCAGGATGACTACTTCTTGATCTTCATATCTCAGTGTCTCGTTTTCTTATTCTTTCTCATTCTTTGCCACTTAATTGCTTTCTGTGATGTGCCTGACACTCACCAGATATTGCTTGGTTTTCATTATCTTTGTGCCATTATAGTAGTTATCACTTGGATTCTTAATCACTTTGTTGTAAAAACACACAACCACGGGTTATGTCCAATAGGCGACCACTACATAAGACTTTTCTGAAAGTCTAGGCTTTTGATAAAGAACAAAGTCAAATTTCAAGACCCATTAGTTCACGAGTACTTGTGTGACAATCTGTCTATTATAGAGTACCCTTCACATATCTATCTATCCATGTAATCCTGCCAACTACGCTTAAGGAAATATCTAGGTATTATATAGTGCCTTTCACATCTATCTATCTATCTATCTATCTATCTATCTATCTATCTATCTATCTATCTATCTATCTATCTATCTATCTATCTATTATATAGTGCCTTTCACATCTATCTATCTATCTATCTATCTATCTATCTATCTATCTATCTATCTATTATATAGTGCCTTTCACAACTATCTATCTATCTATCTATCTATCTATCTATCTATCATATAGTGCCTTTCACATCTATCTATCTATCTATCTATCTATCTATCTATCTGTTCTCGACATCCCAACTCTGGCTCCCTAAACGGTGGTTAGGTGGTCTCTTTTATACTGCACGCTCAAGTGCTTCAGGTGCTCTTTGGTCATCGGGTGTGGGGTGTGGTGGGTGCTGCATGGGCACCTGGATCCTCTTCTGGCAGCACTTCCTGGTGTGGCGGAAGTGCTGCAGTCCAAGGTGCCAGAATTGTTACGGCGCCTCCTGGAGGTGGGCACAGGCCTTCAGCAGGGTTGAGGTTCCAGGTTCCAAGCCTGTGGCCCCTATCCCCAAATATGTCTTCTCCCTGAGTCCTTCCATCACAGGGATGTCCTGGCCGGGCAAGGGTCCGAGCCGTGTGCCACTATATATATATATATATATATATATATATATATATATATATATATATATATATATATATATATATATATATATATATATATATATATATATACAGTATATAGTGAGACAAAAATATCATAAATGTTTGGGGCAGCCACCCAGATATTTTTCCATAGCTGCAAAATACATTTGAAATTGAACAGAGATGTTCACTGTTCTGAATTAAAGACAGCGCTGATTGCAAGATGGCAACTTTAAAGTCCAGTACAGGAAGTGGCGTCATCACTGGGGCCAGAACCGAATTTCATCAGGAATCGAAGTGACATCATCAGAAGTGCCAGAACCTGGTGGGATTTCCCAAGAATGGTCTCCAAGGAACTGAGAGAGACAGTCAGTGCACCCCGCCGCCCCCTGGTCTGTTGAGGAATTACAATCATTCAGGTCCTTTTGCTGCCTCCTCCTTGCACGTGTGACAATATATATAAAATCTGCCGCCTGTCTGTCTGTCTGTCTGTCTGATTTTCACGAGAGAACTACTTAACGGATTTGGATCAGTTTTTTTTCCGATAATTTGCTTGAACAATTTTGCGACTTCTCATACTTTCATAGCTCGCTTGCTGGAGTGATATATTTGCGCTAATCCGAGACGATGGCTGTGGGCTGAGGGGAGGGGGAAGCAGAACCTCAGGAGTGGGGAGCTGGGCGGGGCCATCCTCACTCACGCGCCAGCCTCCGTTCAAGTTGGTCTACCGCTCGCCACGTTATGGACTGTTTCTTGCCTTCGCTTAGCCAGAGGTACGTGTTTATTTATTGGTTTTTAAAGTGTGTCCTTGTCAGGGGACAGCTAATGCATAGGTGGTACGGATCTAATTATGCAATTTTCATTATGCTATAACTTATTAAGCTTATTACATAGAAAATCACCTGACAAATTCTGGACCATCGAGAAGTGTGTGAACTGATGACATGAAGAATCGTCTTCGTGCTGAACTGGAGTCGTCTCTGCATAAATCAAAGTCATCAAGACGATCTGGATCTGCATAATTTGATCTGGAACACCCTGTATAATATAATATAGATAGATAGATAGATAGATAGATAGATAGATAGATAGATAGATAGATAGATAGATAGATAGATAGATAGATAGATAGATAGATAGATAGATAGATAGATAGATAGATAGGATTTTATGTATTATTATTATTAAAAGCTGATCTTTGGTCTATAAGCAGGACTCTAGCATATTTGTGAAGACAAAAACATTATACACCAAAGGGCAAGAGGAAGACAGAGAATTGAGTTCTTACTTTGTCCAGGCTGCATGTTATATAGCGCCTTTCTGAACGCACATCACTACAGGGCTGTCACGTTGACTGAATGTCAACGCAGAAACGATGAGCCAAGCCAGTCAGATTAACAAGGTGCCCCTCCCCCCTGCTCATGTAGCTTTGGAGCACAGAATTCGTCTTTTAAAAGTAAATCCGCACTCTGGAAAACCATAAGGATATTTTAGCATCGATAGAGCAGGTGCAAAAGGGAAATGTGATACAAGGAGAAGCCGTGTAGAATACTGAGAGGGTCTGTGAGTAGGCATCAATGGAGGTGAAAGGTCAGGCCAGGGAAAAAAAATGAGTCATTTATCTGTCCATCAGCGACTTTCAATCAAGGCAAATAAATCATTACGTGTTATGAGGCCACATTCATTTAATTTAAAATTCAGCTTAAATATTTCTTATTACTGTTACAACTACTTCTATTATATTCAAAATAAGTCTTTGTCCCTTAAATTACTTAAATAGGACCCTTCTACAGCACCAAGAACCCTGCAGTAAAATAAGAGTTTAGAAAATGGAAAGAATCACATTTAAATAGAAAATATTAAGCTCTGTTTCAATCAAATACTCATCAAGCCGCCACTGGACTGAAGAATTCAGAGGTGAACGCAATTTATAGACCTCAGCGAAAGAGTACAGAGAATTTAAACAACAAGTACATTTGTATGAGAGCAGCATGAGGGTTAGTAAAACACAATGACGATAATTTAAGGTGAAAATCTGAGCCTTGATCATCAGCCACATATCTATCTATCTATCTATCTATCTATCTATCTATCTATCTATCTATCTATCTATCATATAGTGCCGTTCGTATTTATCTATCTATCTATCTATCTATCTATCTATCTATCTATCTATCTATCTATCTATCTATCTATCTATCATATAGTGCCGTTCGTATCTATCTATCTATCTATCTATCTATCTATCTATCTATCTATCTATCTATCTATCTATCTATCTATCTATCATATATGTGTCAGTCTATCTATCTATCTATCTATCTATCTATCTATCTATCTATCTATCTATCTATCTATCTATCTATCATATAGTGCCGTTCGTATCTATCTATCTATCTATCTATCTATCTATCTATCTATCTATCTATCTATCTATCTATCTGTTATATAGTGCCTATCTATCTATCTATCTATCTATCTATCTATCTATCTATCTATCTATCTATCTATAATTTACGTTGCCGTGGATGCCAGGGGCGATGACCCAGCCGGGATGCCTTGGAAGACTGGAAGTGGGAGTGCGCCCATCTGGGACCACGTGGGGGCTGCCTTCCTGGTTGCTTTGGGGGCCACAGGTACAGGGCATGGAAGCCCCACCCTGTAGGGGCCCGTGGTCACCACCAAGAGGCGCCCCAGTGCCTTGGGGACCTGTTGCCCCAGCACTTCCGCCACACCAGGAAGTGTTGGGGGGAAGACTTTGGAAGACACCCGGGGAGCTGCCGGAAGGACAGCTGGCACTTCCCCCACGCTGGGGCGTGGCCAAGGGAGGAATGCCGGGAACACCTGGTGCTCATCCGGGGACAGGATAAAAGGGGCCGTCTCCATTCATTCGAGGCTGGAGTCGGGAGGAGGCAGGACGAAGCACAGAGGAGGTGTGGAGGCGGCCCGAAGAGAAGGCATTTGTGGCCAGGACTGTGTATTGGGGTGAAGGTGTGCACGGGACTGGGTCTGTGTGACCATTGAAACTGTTGTAAATATTGTAAATAAAATGTGTAGTGGTTGAAACAACATGTCTGCCTGTCTGTGTCTGGGTCAAGTTCACAACATACAAATATAAATATTCATGTATATACCGTATATATATATATATATTTATGTAAATATTGAGAGAGAGGGTTGCACACAAATTCTTAGATGCCATCTTCGGGACTCCAGTGAGGTTAGCAGTTCCACCCCAAGTTGAGAGAGGGCGCTGCCTCTTCTTTTCCACCTGCAGCTCAGAGACACGTTGACCAGATGATGACTGACATCACCTTTGTTTTGCCTTTGGAAGTCCCATCCCTTTTGGGAGCCGACTATAAAAACCCAAACGCAGCCAGAAGTTGGTGTTTGTCATTAAGCGCAGGTGCACTCACCTTTTATTTATTCGCGTCACAAGCCAATTATTTAGCACCCACATGCGCTCTTTTCTTTGCCATTTTGCCAACGGCTCTTTGTTCCGCCTTCTCTCTTACTGTATTTTGTTTCAGTGGTGTAGTCGGCAGGATTCAGAGCCATCATGACAGAAATGCTCCAGCCTGTCAAAGAGCACAACTTGTGACAGAGCAGACTGCCTTTACTCTTGAGTTAAACTTTGAGACGACGTTGATCCCTAAGTGAGTATATTCTGTCCAGAGGTTGTCTTCAAGAATTTCACGTCGGTCAGTTGGTGCGTCATTCGGGGGTCTGTGCCTTTGTATGTAAGTATTTAAAGTTACTATACATGTAAAATGCTTCAGTACGTGTTCTAGAAGGGCACGGCACCAAGTCCTTCAGACCAGTCCCTACTCCTTAGGCACTTTACAGCCCTGACAGAGGCACTTCAGATTCTCTTTGTTCCAAATGTTTGATACGAGAGATCTTGAGAAACTGTTAGATCCATAACTTGCCGTAGGGAAGTATACAAAGACTGATCCCGGCTGGCAGAGACCCCATGTGTTACCCTGAGGCTCTTAACCTGCCAGCAATCACATTGTAGAAAACCAGAAACAAAAGGTTTTTCAAAGTGGAAAGGTCTTATAAATGGCTCATTTTTTTCAAATTTACAATAGCAAGTAATGAGGAGGGTCTGTGGTGGGTTCACCGCTCCTTCACTGCGTCCATGAAGCATCCAACCACTTGCTTAAAATGCAGAAACACCAAAAAGTGTTGCCTGATGCTTGCAACATGCCCAGAGGTAATGTTTAGCATGAAAAGGTGCTAAATACAGTGGTGTGAAAAGGTAAGTGCACCCAATGTTTTATGGACATATCAAGATTTAATCTTCATTTACACGTTAGGTAAAGGGAATACGTAAAATTAACAAAACGTTATGCCACATTTATAATTTGTAGTTTTAATTCAAATAAACATGAATGGATAAAGTAAGTCCTCCCCTTCATTTCTCAGAACCTCAGATATCTGAAATGAGAATCAGGTACAAATGATTCGAACTCCATTAGAGAGGGTCTCGTCTTATTTCACCCTCAGGCATGTAGTCAGGTTTGCTCTTTGTTCATCTCCAGGCCAAGATCGAAGGAGCTCTCTAGGGCCTTCAGAAAGGAGAGTCTGGGAAGGGATTTCGAGATGATCTCCAAAGAGACAGAAATCAACCATTCCGCTCTACGGAAGAACATCTACAAGTAGAGAAGATTTCAAACAGAAATCATCACCCCCAGAACGTTCAGCCTGAGGGTCGAATGTAAAGATACTAAAAGACATCACTAGGAAGTCCAGCATTTCACCATGGAAACTCTGCCTTTTTGCCAAGGTGGTACCACAGCTCTTCGTTCTGCCTTATCTCTAATTGTACTTTGCTTCATTGGCGTAGTCGGCAGGATTCTGAGAAATCATAACAGAACCAGCGGACCTGACAGAAATGATCCAATCACTCAAAGAGCACGGGGGGTGACAGAGCAGACTGACTTCACCCTGAGACGAGATTGATCCATAACTGAGTATTTGTGTCCTCTTGCCATCGTTGATGTCAAAGTGCAGGAGTCTACTGTTGGAAACTGGCTGCACAAACTAGATCTGCGTGGGAGGTTTACCAAGAGGATACCAGAAAGAGCATTAGGGCAAGACTGAAGTGTGTCCATGAACATCTAAGTGAAGACCAGGAGTTCTGGAACAGATGAGGGGGAAGATCAAGTTATTTGGCCACAGTACCAGAAGACATGTCTGGAAAAATCCAAAGGCAACATTTGACCACAAGAAGCTGATGACAACTGTAAACAATGGTGGTGGAAATGTTCTGGTCTGGGACTGATTTGCAGCATCAGGGCCTGGTCAACTCTCCATCACAGAAACCGCAAGGAATTCTTCATTTTACCCGAGGGTCCTTGGGGGTGATGTAAGACCACCTATCAAAAGACTGAAGTTGGACTGAATGCAGACATCTTTACATGACAATGACCGTAAGCACCTCAGTAAATCCACCAAGGAGTGGCTGAAAATTTAGAAATGGAGGGATCAATGCCCGGATCTGAATCCCACCAAGATGCTGTGCGGGTTATTGTTGGGGGTAGGGGGTGGGAGGAGGTATTTTTTTTTGGGGGGGGTGGAGGATTTGGAACAGGCTGTTCATGCAAGACACCCCTCACACATCACACAGTTCAAATGATTTTGTATTGAGCAGTTGAATGAACTATCTTCCAATGTTAAGACCGTCTTGAGGTGGCAAGACCAGATAGCAGATCCAAGGTTGGGGGGCTTGCTTTCTCCATAATCAGAAATAGCATATCTGTTGTAAAAGACAAGGCTGACCAAGATAAAGAATTGAGTCACCATACTGAATGAGAAAAATAATGAAGAATTACTCAACAGATTACAGAGACGTCT
The DNA here is from genome assembly GCF_016835505.1 of Polypterus senegalus. Lineage (NCBI taxonomy): Eukaryota > Metazoa > Chordata > Cladistia > Polypteriformes > Polypteridae > Polypterus > Polypterus senegalus. Next base: position 181,051,855 of record NC_053160.1, on the reverse strand, counting down.
TCTCAGATACAACTTCTCTGGCAAACTGAGACACAAGATGGCAAGCTTCCTGGTTAAATGGTCATGTGGCAGGAAGAGGAGGGTCCAGGTAGATGGGCAATGGATGGAGTGGCTGCTGTCAATCTTCTGGTATGCAGAGGGAGGAGAAGCAAAGGCCTTCTGGTCTGGAGGGTAAGTACCATCACCAAAGCCCTTAAGCTCGCTCCAGACATACTGTATGTATGTGCAGTCCCAGAGCGGCTTGATGAGTATTTGTTTAAAACAAAGCTTGATATTTTCTATTTAAAAACGAATCTTTCCATTTTCCAAGCCCTTATTTTCATGGTTTTTTTTTTTCTTTTCAGTCACATCACCTTCATCTAAAGATTAGGTTTTGTGTTATGCTGTGGGGTGCCTTTATTTTTTCACACGACTGCTTGTCGTATCGTACCTTTCGTATCGTTCTACCTGCCTTAGGTTGTTATCATCATGAGAATTGCTGACATGTTAAATTCACTGGATTCTTTACTTGTGACCACCCGGACCCCCAAAATGACCCAATGTTAACGGAACCTTGGCTAGGAATTGACAATTTGTGCAGTCGTTCCTTGACGCAGAGTAATGACAAGTCAAGTAGAAATGCGAGGGGCAAGAAGCAGTGGTGAAGGGTGGGCAAAGTCCTCAACCCCTTCCCGTTATCCAAGGGTTGGCGCCAATGAGGCGGAACAGTAAAAACAAATGAGTCACAGTGTATACAGAGGGTGGGGCTAGCAAGACCCCTCAGAGTCTTCACGTATTCTGTAATGGAGGTTAGCTCACCGACTTTCTTAACTGCACTTGCCATACTTGGACGTCCCAACTCCTTGTATACCGGGGGGACGGGGGTCACTTAGTGGCACAAATTGGTGTCATCCATGCCACTAAGTGACACCCCCCTCCCTCGTCCGCCCCCCTGGCCCCCCATTTCGATTCAGAATCATGACTGGAAGTGAAGAATGTCTACCAGGTATGTCAACATACCATCCAAAGGAACGGCGGAAAACACAGTGACTGCTGCAAAACAAGCCGCTTCATGCCAGCACAGAGAAATCTGAGAGAGTGAGACGGCGCAGTAGTATAAAAATGAAAAAACAAAAAAAAAAATAACAGAAAATCCCGCACGGAGGACCATTAAGGAGAGAATGTGAAGGGAAGGCTTGACTCACTGGCAAAGCATCGCAGGAATGTGGCTTATCGTGCAGGCTGTGTGCTTCTGCACGGCATTTCAGCCTTAATTTGCCTTGGAGTTGCCTGTGAAAAGAGCAGCAGTCCAAAGAATAACACGCGTAAAATCAATAATGCCGGGACAAAGCCGAGAGAATCACAATAAAAATGCAAATGTCACATCCTGATCCTTTAATTACATGAGTAATACACCTAACGGCGGGGAGCAGTACGGTGGCGGAGTGGTTAGTGCTGACGCCTCTAAACTGCAGCTCGCTCTTGGTCTGTTGTTTGAATGTTCTCTCCTTGTCCTTGTGGGTTTTCCTTTTCCCAGATCTCACATTCCAAGGACACACACGTTAGGCCAATGCCGATTACAAACTGGCTGTTAGTGTGCCAGTGTGCCTTGTAATGGACAGGATGCCCTCCTATGTGGCAAGTGCAGGCCCCACCCTCATGACACGACTTGTCAGATCTGACAATGGCATTTCAGGATGGCTGTCATCAGGCTCCTTCTATGCATCATGTGGCATCTGATGAGCCGTTTATTATTACCAAAGCCCTTCACAATTACTGCCTGCTTAATATACCATAGCCCCTTTAACACTCAAAGCAGGCACCACATCGGCTAGCACTGCCACCTCATTGTTGGAGACTTCTGGGTTTAAACTCTGGGCTGAGCCCTACCAGGCTGGAGCACATGGGGTCTGGGTGGGTTTTTCCTTTCTGGGAAGTGTGGCTGGCCGGCCTGAGGGGAATGTGGGTGTGTGCATAAGGGGGCCATAGCATCCTGTCCTGGTTTGGCTCCTGCATTGAACCTGATGCCGCCAGTGTGGGCTCCACTCTAAGACTTGTCAGTTTAAAAATGGAGTTTTATAATGGTTACAATCAGACAGATGTTTATCAGACTTCTATAGCATCTTTCAAATGAATCCTCATCATATAGCACATTTAATAACTGTCAAACTATCATACAGAATATCTCAAACTGTATATTTAATATCTGGCTATTTAATATGTGTACAAACCATTTAATATCTGCCAATTTAATAATTATCATATAGCACATTTAATGCCTGCCTACCTATTAAATAGCATATCTCAAACTGTATATTTAATATCTGCCTATTTAATAATTATCATATAGCACATTTAATGCCTGCCTACCTATCATATAGCATATCTCAAACTGTATATTTAATATCTGCCAATTTAATAATTATCATATAGCACATTTAATAACTGCCAAACTGTCATATAGCATATCTCAAACTGTATATTTAATATCTGCCAATTTAATAATTATCATATAGCACATTTAATAACTGCCAAACTGTCATACAGAATATCTCAAACTGTATATTTAATATCTGGCTATTTAATATGTGTACAAACCATTTAATACCTGCCTATTTAATAATTATCATATAGCACATTTAATGCCTGCCTACCTATTAAATAGCATATCTTCAAATTGTATATTTAATAACTGCCTATTTAATAATTATCATATAGCACATTAAATAACTACCTAACTATTAAATAGCATATTTCAAACTGCATTTTAAATAACTGCCTATGTCAGTGGTTCTCAACCTGTGGGGCGGGCCCCACTAGGGGGGCGCGAAGTAACAAAAAGGGGGGCACAAAGATGTGAAAAAAAGAAAACAAGAATCAAAAATATGAAAAAAAAATCTGTTGAAACCAAAACAAATGAACTTAAACTACATTCTGATACAAGAACAATAAATGTAGAGTTAGGTAAACGTCGATAAAAGTTAAGTAAGTATAATAAAATATGCATCTACATTTCAAAAAAATGTTAGGGGGGTGTGGGATTAAAACTGTTATGAAAACTTGGGTCGCAAATATTTTAAAAGGTTGAGAAACGCTGGCCTATGTAATAATTATCATATAGCATATTTCATATTTGCCTATTTAACAAGTGTCATAGAGCATATTTGATTCCTGCCTATTTAATGAGTACCATATAGCACATTTCAAACTACATATTTAATAAGTGCCTACTTAATAAATTTTGTATCATATAGAATATTTCAAACTGCATATGTAACTGAAAATACTGAACTGAAATAAACAGAAGAAAAACTTAATATTTAAAAATAGATGTAATAAACTGAAAATAAATAAAAGAACAAGTATGACCTGCTGTATGATATTCCATAACTGCCCATTATTGGTATCACATGGCACCTTTCCAAGTTGTGGCAGACCCCTTTGCTAACTGCCCCCATTTCTAGAGCCTCCTCGACACTCCCAGAAATTTGCGTAGCTCTGCTGCCTCGTCACCCCAGAAGCCTCATGGTGGTCCAGGTCAGTGTTGACCCCTCTACAAGTTCACAGTGCAGGCCCCTCTACGTGTTCTCTTTGTGTCTCTGTGGGTTTCTCCTCTCTGAGTGCTCCAGTTTTCTTCCCACAACTCAAGCACCTGCAGGTGAAGCTACTTTATGACGTTGGTCTTTGTGCAAAATGTGAAAAAGTATTTGCCCCCCATCAGATTTTTTTTCCCCAAAGAAGTTTCATGGGAATGGATGGATGATTGATTTTTTTTTTTTGTGAGTGTATGTGAATCATTGATTGGTGATTCTACAGTAAAATGAATTTACAGGAGGATGGATAAATGGATGGATGGATGGATGGATGGAGGTTCATCTTTTTGTCTATCACTGTAGATGCAAATTTGAATGTCCCTTGTGGTGGTCTGGGTACATTCCTACCTTCCTTGTTCCTAGTGCGGTAAGGAGCGGCTCAAAGTTTCTGGATGGATGGAGGGCCATCTTTCTGTCTACAACTGTAGATGCATATACAGTACTTTATGAATATGATATGCCCTGTGGTGGTCTGGGTTAATTCCTACCTTGTCTTTAGTGTTGTGAGGAGGTGTTGCTCAACGTCTGTAGATGGATGCTTGGATGGAGGGAAGTTCATCTTTTTGTCTGTCACTGTGGATGCTTATTTGAATTAGCCCTGTTTTGGTCTGGGTCCATTCCTAACTTCCTTGCTCCTAGTGCTGTGAGAATAGATACAAAGTCTATCACTGTAGATGCATACATCAATGAGCCTTATGGTAGTCTGGGTCCATTCCTACCTTCTTTGTTCCTAGTGCTGTGAGGAGAGGTGCAAAGTCTGGGGATGGATGGATGGATGGGTGGCCTTTTGTGTGTGTGAGTGTATGTGTGAGTTTGCCTAGCAAAGCAGCCGCACCGCATTCAAGATCTTCTCTGCTTTCCTCCTGGTGATGCCAGGGTGGGCATCTCACAGCCTTGAACAGGATGAGAAGGTTCAATGAATGGATGGACATTCATGAAGCCCAAGCCATCCAGGCCAGCACCTTGAAGGCACGTTTGTGGTCTTTGCTGACTTTGCCCTGCCTGGGACGGTCGGTCGGTCACTTGTTAGCCTGCAGTGACAGCTGGCTGGCCCTCTCTGAAGAGCCGTGACGGTGCCAGCGAGTCTGTCAGGCCTACATGGAGATCATCCCTAAATCTGTCAATGATATCCCATAATGCGCTCGTATTGACCTGTGGCCCACTGTGCCTGATCGCCCCCCACCCATTCTGCTTTTTAGCCTGTTAATGACCAATTGGACGATCTGGCGGTTAAGGCATTTTTAATTAAAATTAATTACTATTATTATTTTTTTTTTGTTTCCCTCTGTGCGAGACGACTTGCACTCTCTCGTTAAAAACAAAGCACATATGGCTGACGATATCTCGAGCTGACATCTGTTCAAACAGATTGCGTCGCGGAGTCAAGGGTGCCCGCTAATGCGTTACATTGGCAATCGAACGGTCGGCCTCCACGCGTTCATCAGCTTTGGCGTTTAATGGCGCAGACTTGAGACGCGTTATAGTGATGAAAACCTGACAGGCGGCTGGGAGGTTGTGGGGCTCAACGCCTTCCTTTGGAGACCCGGGTTCGATGATTAGCCCGGTGGGGTCTGCGGTGACTTCTTCTGGAACGACTCCGCAGGAATTCCCCCAGTATGGGTGGGTGGGGACAGCTGCCCCCTCTGGCGTTGGTTTTCCACCTTCTTCCTTTCGCTGGCTGCGAAGACACCATCCACAGTGGGTTCACAGAGTCTTCGGACCCCCTGCCCACCCCCCACTCATATACCCACTGTAAATGTCCATGATGGAAGGATGAGAGACACCGATGATCTTCTCAGCTGTCTTCGCTATCTGTTGTAGGGCTTTGCGATCCCTGACCATGCGATTTCCAAACCAGACAGTAATGCAGTTGCTCAGGATGCTCTCTATGGTTCCTCTGGTGAATGCTGTTCGAGTCGCTGGTGGAAGATGGACTTTCATCGGCCTACACAGGAAGTAGAGCCGCTGCTGGGCTTTCTTGGCTAAAGACCTGGTGTTGTAGGACCAGGTGAGGTTCCCTGCCAGGTGGACACCCAGGAATTTGGTGCTATTGACGTCAATGTTCAGTAGTCTGTTTCTAGAACTTGATTGGTGTCCACCTGGACATCACTGAGAAAAGGACACCTGAGACTGGAGCTGCTGAGTGGAGGGTCTGAAGTCACACAAATCAGAGATTTCAGTTTTTGCCTTTTAATAAATTTGCAAAGCTTTCTGACAACACGTCTTCACTTTGTCCCGATGGGCACAAATGGCACATTTCTTACTACCACACAAAAAAGAGCGTGCAGAAAGTAAGGGGGGGGGGTCCTAAATTCTCTCTGAATCTCCCGACTATCAGTAGAAAGGAGCAAATTGCAGATTTTCAGACATTCCTTTTCCAAACAAAACAATTCAGTGTTATGTAGAACTTTTGGTCACGGACCACACAGACCCCCAGCACTTAAGGGGGCGGGGAACGCTTGGCATTGTGAGACAGCAGCAGAATTCAGTTCATGTCATAAAGACATCCCCAAGTTGAGTTCATATTTCTACAAGTCTCGAGTATCAAAGCCTAAAATTAAACCGGCCTCATAATAAAATGGAAAACAGTGCAAGTGAGGGTGGCACGGTGGCGCAGTGGTGGCGCTGCTGCCTCAAAGTTAGGGGTCCCGGGTTCGCTTCCCAGGTCCTCCCTGCGTGGAGTTTGCATGTTCTCCCCGTGTCTGCGTGGGTTTCCTCCCACAGTCCCAAGACATGCAGGTTAGGTGCATTGGCGATCCTAAATTGTCCCTAGTGTGTGCTTGGTGTGGGTGTGTGTGTGCCCTGTGGTGGGCTGGCGCCCTGCCCAGGAATTTGTTCTTGCCTTGTGCCCTGTGTTGGCTGGGATTGGCTCCAGCAGACCCCCGTGACCCTGTAGTTAGGATATAGCGAGCTGGACAATGACTGACTGATGACAGTGCAAGTGACTCATGCTGGCCTCGGCCGTCCTCCATCGTCTGAGTGGCGGTGTGCATTTCACTCTGACAACTCCAGCATCTCAAACCACCTTTAGTTGCATTTCCTCGTGGCTCGTCTCCATCACACTGAGTCATGACGGCCACATGAAGGAGAGCGGCGGCTTATTCAAAAATGCTTTGAAAAAAAAAAAAAGATGTTGTGTCACCGACTCGTTTCAGTCTGATTCATTGTCACATGTCACGTGTCATTTACTGCCTGACCAAGAGGTGCCATGCTGGCACTGTCCTTGTCCTGTGGCTGGACTCTCACACCTTAGGTTATGTAAAGCATACCATACCAACACCACCGTCTGAGCACCTTTAATCCTGAGGAGGGTCACAGGGGAGCTGGAACCTCCTGTCCCAGCAGGCACAGGGCACGAGGGGGCAGGAAGAATTCCTGGATAGGGTGGCAGTCATTCACAGGGTGACCACATACACACAAGCAGTGGCGGTTTTTGATATGGGCAACATGGGCCGTTGCCAAGGGCGGCAACTTGGGCATTGTCAAAAAATTATTTTTTTTTTTGTGCATGCCCATGCTGCCCCGACATCATGCCAGTGCATTTTTGGGATTACATGGGCACCGATCTTTTTTTCCGGGGTCGCCAGAGGGGGTGTTTGCCCAGGGCACCAAGCCTGCCAATCCATCTAATCTGCGTGTCCAGGCTAAACTGCCATCTCTGGCCGAGTCGTTCTCACCCCTGAATGCTCTTCAGAGCGTGTCACCCACCTGACACTAAGCGGGTTCAGGCCCGGGCAGTACTTAAATGGCAGACCAGCTAGGAAAAGCTTGGGTTGCTGCTGGAGGAGGTGCTGGTGAGACCAGCAGGGGGCGCTTAACCCTGAGCTCTGAATATAGGTCTTACTGGGGGACACTGGGCTGTAAAAATGGCCGGCATCCTTTGGATGAGACACAAAAACTGAGGGGTCATTAAAGATACTGGGAATTTTTACAAAAAAGAACAAGAGGGTCTCCACTTTGAGTTTCAGCAGAAATCTTAGCAAAGTCACACAAAGGAGCTCCGATTGTCCAAGTAGCGTCTTGACGTTTCTTTGTAATTTTATTGCATTTGCATTGTGTGTTCAGTAATAGACGGTGATGTGTATTTACAGTCCTTTGTGGTAATCACACACTTTATTACAATACAGAGATGGCATTAGGGGTCTGGGGGGGGGTCCTAGGGCTGACCCATCAAATGCTGTTACCGCTATGTGTGGACTGTGCGAATTTAATAAAAATAATGTTAACATACACCGGATTTTCTCATTATAGTATTCAGCTAATTTTTTGCAAGAAAACATGTGGACTTTATTGAAATATAACTGAAGAATATAACTTGACAAATCTGCTCGAACAGGACATGCAGACCTCAAAAGTGGGGTGCAGGGCCTGGGGTGGTCGCCCACTTGCCACCCACCCAAACGCTGCTCTTGTCTCCCACAATGGTAGATGGCAGCCCCATTGGGGTTGCAGTGGTGCCTTAGATTCCCACAGGGCTCCATGGTAGTCGGGTTCCAGGGGGTGCTGCAGGGAGTTCAGAGCCCCCCTTTGTCAGGCTTCCACCTCATCAGGAAGTGCTTTCAGGCCACAGTAACGGGTCACCAGAAGTACTCCCGGGTGTGGCATAAAAGGAGCCCAACGTCACAACTCCAGGAGCCAGAGGCGGGAGGTGGAAGATGAAGCTTACTGGAGGAGGGGTAGAAGAAGAAGGACGGGATACGTGGACCTCAAAAGCGAGGCCCCCTTTAGGTGTGGGGCCTGGGGAGGTCGCCCCACTTGCCACCCTGAAACGCCTTTCTTGCTACGATTACAAAACTGCAGTCCTTGTGTCTGAATGACACGATTAGTTGCTCTCGTTTATATTTCTCTGCTCCAATTGAACCAAAGTCACTCTGGAAGATAAGGCCGGCAGTGTGAGTGACATTGGACTTCAAGCCCTGAGGTGATGCGTTTCAATCCCACTGCTGACACCATCTAACTCTGAGCAAGTCACTTCACCTGCCTGTGCTACAATTTGAAAAACAAAAGAAATGTCACCAATCAAATCACAGATGTCGTAAGTCACCTTAGAAAAAGGCACCAGTCCAATAATAAGTCAAAAACAGGAACAATTGATTACAAAGAGAAGTCACACAATATCACATGTTTTCAAACCAAATTCTCAGTTTTGACTCCTTTTACCTCAGTTGTATCTCATGTCTCCTATTTGTCTGAAGCTGTTTGTCCTAAGAAATAACAGGGGAAGCATCTGTGACAAAGCTGATTCTCAAATGAAACACACTCATTCTGGAAGAAAAAGGCAGGCAGTGTGATATTGGACTTATACTGTATGTTGGGTGATGTGTTTCAATCCCACCGCTGACACCATCTAACTCTGAGCAAGTCACTTCACCTGCCTGTGCTACAATTAAACAAACAGAAGAAACGCCACCAATCAAATCACAGATGTCGTAAGTCACCTTAGAAAAAGGCACCAGTCCAATAATAAGTCAAAAACAGGAAGTCTTGAAAGAGATTACAACAACATTAGAAAGAGATCTCACAAAATATCACATGCTTTTCAAACCAAATTCTTAAATTTGACTCCGTTTTCCCCAGTTAAATCTCATGTCGAAAGCTATTTATCCTAAGTAATATTAGGGGACGTATCTGTGAAAAAGTCGATTCTTAAATGAAACACACTGATTCTGGGAAAAAAAGGCAGTCCATGTGACATTGGACTTCAAGCACTGAGGTTATGTGTTTAAATCCCACTTCTGACACCATCTAACTCTGAGCAAGTCACTTCACTTGCCTGTGCTACAATTAGGGAAAAAGAAAAGAAATGTCACCAATCACATCTCAGATGTCGTAAGTCACCTTAGATAAAAGAATCGGTCCAATAAATAAGTCACAAACATGAAGTCTTGATTACAGTAAGAGCTCACAAAATACCACATGCTTTTCAAATTAAATTATCGATTTTAAATCCTTTTACCTCAGTTGAATCAATGTCTAGAGCTATTTCTCCTAAGAAATTTTAGGGGAAGCATCTGTGACAAAGTTGATTCTTAAATGAAACATATTCATTCAGGAAAAAAAGGGCAGGCACTGTGACATTGGACTTCAAGCACTGAGGTTATGTGTTTAAATCCCACTTCTGACACCATTCAACTATGATCAACTCACTTCACCTGCCTGTGCTTCAATCAGAAAAACAGAAGAAATGTAGCCAATTGTATCTCAGATGTTGCAAGTCACCTTAGATAAAGGCGTCAGTCCAATAATAAGTAAGAAACATGAAGTCTTGAAAGAGATTACAACAACATTAGAAAGAGATCTCATAAAATATCACATGCTTTTCAAGCCAAATTCTTGATTTGGACTCCTTTTACCACAGTTAAATCTCATGTCTAAAGCTGTTTCTCCTAAGAAATATTAGGGGAAGCATTTGTGACCAAGCTGATTCTTAAGTGAAACACACTCATTCTGGAAAAAAAGGGCAGGCCATTTGACGCTGGACTTAATGCCCTAAGGTTATGTGTCTCAATCCCACTGCTGACACCATCTAACTCTGAGCAAGTCACTTCATCTGCCTGTGCTACAATTAGAAAAACAAAAGAAACGTCGCCAATCACATCTCAGATGTTGTAAGTCACTATGGATAAAGACATCAGTCCAATAATAAGTAAGACACATGAAGTCTTGAAGGAGATTACAACAAGAGCAGAAAGAGATCACACTGAATCTCACAGGCTTTTCTAACCAAACTCCCAAGTTTGACTCCGTTTACCTCACGTGTATCTCACATTTTCCTTTTTGTCTGAAGCTATTTCTTCTAAGTAATATTAGGGGAAACATCTGTGACAAAGTTGATTCTTAAATTAAACATATTCATGTTGGAAAAAAGGGCAGGCAGTGTGACATTGGACTTATGTGTTAGGTGATGTGTTTCAATCCCACTGCTGACACCATCTAACTCTGAGCAAATCACTTCATCTGCCTGTGACACAATTAGAAAAACAAAAGAAATGTCACCAATCATATCACAGATGTCATAAGTCACGTTAGATAAAGGCACCAGTTCAATAATAAGTCAAAAACATGAAGTATTGATTACAAGGAGAAGTCACAAAATATCACACGTTTTCAAACCAAATTCTCAATTTTGACTCCTTTTACCTCAGTTGTATCTCATGTCTTCTTTTTGTCTGAAGCTATTTCTCCTAAGAAATAACAGGGGGAGCATCTGTGACAAAGCTGATTGTTAAATGAAATATATTCATTCTGGAACAAAAAGGGCAGGCAGTACAATGTTGGACTTCAAGCCCTGAGGTGATGTGTTTGAATCCCACCGCTGACACCATCTAACTATGAGCAAGTCACTTCACCTGCCTGTGCTACAATTAGACAAACAGAAGAAACGTCACCAATCGTATCTTAGATGTCGTAAGTCACTTTAGATAAAGACATCAGTCCAATAAAAAGCCTAAAAGAGATTAAAACTCACCAGAAAGAGATCTCACTAAAATCTCACACGCTTCTCAAACCAAATTCTCAATGCCGACTCCTGTATCTCACGTCTCCTTTTTGTCTAAAGTTATTGCTCTTCAGAAATTTTAGGAGAAACACCTGTGACCAAGTTGATCTTAAATGAAATATAAACGAGCATCTCTCTTAAACTCTCGTGAGCCATCAAAGATCAGCCTTAGAGGTGTGACATTTTTCTGTGGGTGCCAGCCTTCTGTTGTGTAGAGAGAGGCATTAAAGCATTAAGCTACAGCGCCAACCCCTGGCCTGGAGATGAACTGCCAATAACAGCGACTTCAGGTGTCCTTCACGAGCTGCATTACATAAGAAAAATGGGGAAAAATACCACACAAAAAAACTGTCATTTTCAACAATTGTTAAAATCCCCAAATCTCTCTCTATATAAAATCCAATGTCTGTCTGTCTGTCTGCTTTTCATAAGAGAACTACTTTATGGATTTAGATTGGGTTTTTTTTCTATAATTTGCTTGAACTTTCCGGTTGATTTTGCAATCTCTTTCATCGCGCTAAGAATCAAAGTTTGCTTGTGGTGCCGATTTATTCGTGTGAATCCAAGAGAGACAGAGAGTGGCGGGGCAGAGGGGCCAGGGAGACGGTGATGTCAGGAATGGGGAAGGGAGCCCATTCGAGTCGCTGTACCTGTCGCCACATGTTGGAGTGCACCTTACCTCCGCTTAGCTAGCAAACGAGAGTACTACTGTACTTAACGGATTTAGTTCAGGTTTTTTTCTAGAATTTCCTTGAACATTCCGGTTGATTATGCGACTTCTCTTATCGTGCTAAGTATCATGGCTCCCTGTCAGGAGTGATTTATTAGCTCTATAATCGGAGAGAGAGGTGGGCTGAGGGGAGTGGTAAGCATGGCATCAGGAGTGGGCAGCGGGGCAGGGCCCTCCTCACTCATATGTCAGCCTCCGTTTGAGTCGCTGTACCTGTCGTCACTTGTTGGAGTGCACCTTACGTCCACTCAGCTAATGAAACCTGTTTTTTATTGATTTTTAAAGTTTGTCCTGTGTCACTACTACGTGAGTGGAGCCGCGGGGCACGGCCAGTATAAACATATATTGAGGAGGCGTCTGCTTTAGTTATCTGTACTTAATAAGAATTTAGTACTTAAGAATTTCAGACTGAAAGAAAATGGGGATACTTTAAAAACCCTTCTGTTCCTGGAGGTGGTACATCGAGAAATACAAAAGCTTGAGGACCCCTGGCCCAGAGCCACAACATGACATTTGATGACAAACGGTCTGCAGGTCTTTGATTAACAAGTCTAATCACGCAGTGTGGCTTTGGTTAGCTGGGATTAAGAATCTACAATCCTGCTTTTCTTCACAGCATTGGGTTCATGTTAGTGGGGGCCCTAAACAGATGACATAATGCTTGGGCGGGGGGCTTGAAAACCTTTGCGAAGCCGTAATATGAGTATCAGTGTGGCAGGTAGTGTGGCGTAGCAATCAGGGATGTCACTTATCAGGGCTTTAGTTAAGATTGGACCCCACCCTTAACCCAGTCTGTGGTAGTGGAACTGTTGGTTCAGACCCCATTAAAGACACCGTGACCCTGAGCGAGCTAAGCTCCATCTGAAAAAACAAATGAAGTAGAGCCGATTGTTTCTCAAATGTCGAAAGTCGCCTTGGATTAAGACATAAATCAAATAATTATAACAAATAATAAGAGTAGAAATGGGGGCACTGGCAAGTACAAAGGCAGAATAAAATTGAGGGCGGCATTAAGAAACCCGTTGGGGACCTTTTCAGCGGTGGATTTCGCCGCTATTCACGATGACAGCGCCCCCTATAGTTGATGATTTTAGTGTTTCTACTCTCCCACCCGACACGCGCCTTAAGTTTCCCCAGCTCGGTGATGGCGACTTTAGTGTCACCAACTCGGTGACTATGGCTTTAGCATTCCCAGGTCATGACGAGGCCATTCCTGTCTCCTCCTTTCAGCCCTTCGCTACCCCCTCGAGTGTTGCCTTGCTGCCAGGTCACCATACAGGGCTCTCCTCGCTACGGACGCCCCCTCAGCCTGCAGCGCGCCGTTCGCAGCCCCGAGAGACGGCAGAGCAGATGGCGCTCACTGAAGTTCAGCTGTAAGCCGTAAATGAGTGGAATGGCTGAATGGAAAAGAGCGCCATTGACAAAAGCGCTCGGGGTTCCTCTCATCGCAGGCTCTGAGTGAATCATCCCGCAGCTGACAGCAGGAATTTGGCGCCTCGTATCGGGTTTCTTTGCGGTTCTCCGCGATGCACGTCGCTTTTAAGTGGTCGTTACTGCGAATTCTCCTGTCCTCATCGGCCGACTGCCCCGAGCCATTGAATTTTAAACACACAGCTCTGTTGAATTCGCTCACTTTGGCCGAGCACTGAAAAGGAGCTCTGAAGTCAGGCAGGAATCCGAAGATTTGCAAAAGTCTCCTCTGTCATTAAGTCAATGGAAGCCATGGGAATGAATGCCCGCCGTGGTCGTGACCCTTTCAGCGGCTCGCATCTGTTCAGGCGCAAACAAGGAAGGTCTCGAGACGGCAGCTGACCTCCGGGTGACAGGGACAGCCCGCCGAATGTCTAGCGAGCAGAGGGCGGCAGATGCGAGGGGCTTCGTGGCAAAGAAAAGGCAAAAGACACACACAAGGGCACAAGCAGGCGAATGTATACACACACACACACACACACACACCGATATGTGCGCGAACACGCGGAACGACGCGCAAAAACACAGGCACGCTGGAGTGCGCCCACGCACACCTGTACGCATGCGCGCACACACACTCCTGCACATCAGTGCGGACCTACGCATAAGCATTGAGGCCCACTTACACTGAAGCAGATAGATAGATAGATAGATAGATAGATAGATAGATAGATAGATAGATAGTTAGATAGATAGATAGATAGATAGATAGATAGATAGATAGATAGGAAAGACACTGTATAATAGATAGATAGATAGATAGATAGATAGATAGATAGATAGATAGATAGATAGATAGATAAAAGGCACTATGTAATAGATTGCTGTGGAAGGCACTGTATAGATATGAAAGGCACTATACAATATACAATAGATAGGTAGATAGATAGACTGTTTGACCGGCAGCAGGAACCATTTCAGCATAGAGTCACAATACAGAGGTCACTGTCACTGTCACAGGTCACTGTCAGGTTCTCAGCCGCTACAGAGCTTTCTGCACTCCATATTTTCGCTCACATGCTCTTCAGTCTTAATTGCAGGTCACAAATGGACACCAGCTGAGGAGGAGCGCCACCTCTTATAGCAGCCCAAATGGAAGGGGCGGAGCTTATTCAGGTCATCACAGTTGGGTCTGAAAGTCTTCACTGGGCTTCTCTTCTGAGCTGTGGGAGAAAGAGAGAATACTGTTAGCGCCAGCACCCTCTGTCACCCCAGAACGGTAGTGCTCATCTCAGTCACACTCAGAAGAGGTTCCCTGGTCACACATGCATGACAATAGATAGATAGGTAGTAAAGGCATTATATAATATATAGATAGATAGATAGATAGATAGATAGATAGATAGATAGATAGATAGATAGATAGATAGATAGATAGCACTTTATTTATCACAAGAGAAATTTTGGCTTTAAGCCAAGAGTGCTATATAAAAAAAAAAATAAATAAAATTGGCATGAAATCCCACACACATGCAAAGCGCACAAGCATGAACATTCACATATACTTTGACATACTTATAAAAATCCACATACAAACACACACGCATAACATTTATTTCTATTGCACAGTTTCATACATTTCATATCACTGCTTTAACAACAATGATTAAACAGAGTAACAAATGAAAGTAAACACTAAAGAAGGGCCACTTATATGCACACACACACACACACACTCTGACGCATACACACTGTTGTTACTTAAGGGACACTTTCGGGGCTCCGACGATCTAAGAAGTACCACCCCACACCAAGAGGTGGCACCGTCACTGACTCCTTCTTTCCTTTCCTCTGCAGCTTAGCTAATCACCAGCGAGCCGAATGACATCACTTCCGTCACATCTCATGAAGCGCCGCTCCTTCCGGGAGTCCACCACGTAACACCTGACGGAGACGGCCCCCCAGCTCAGAGCGCTGTTACTAACCATACTTGACGGTGACTGCAGCCTCCTGTGACTCGAGTCTCATTCTCTTATTTTCTCTCATGTTTCCGCCATTTCCAAAGGGGTTTCCTTGAGGCGATGGCCCAACTCTTCATCCTTGCACAGCACACACACTTTTACACACATAAAGTCACAATGCATCAGCCGAGCAGTTTGAAGGTTTGGTTTCTGCTTTTTAAGTTTTCATATGTAAAATGGTACTGGGGACACCATGTGGCACCCTGGCTGTTGAGGTGACTTTTAGTTCCATCTGTGACAATAAACACACAGCGCTGACTACAAGTGTTTGTGTTTCTGTGGGCTTGTACTTCTGTGTTTTTCAGGGTCACAAAGACACAACGGCCAGCACTGCTGTTGCTTTACGGCTTCTCACAGACTTCAGTGTAATTGGTGGCACTATTCTGATTGTATGGGTGAGTGTGTCCTCTGGTGGGCTGGCATAGTGGGCAGCTTTGGGTGCAAGTCAATGCTGGGTGGGGTGCCAGTCCATCACAGGGCTCCCAATGATGCATACACCCAAACTGGAACCAGTTAAAACTGGAGCAACTCAAAAAAAAACTTGTAAATGGGCAGGAAACATAAAATCCACATGGGCACCAATTGGGCAGAGGACTCAAACCAAAGGAAGCAGGGTACCCCTTTTAATAAATAAAGATGGTGTGTGGCACTGCCCTAACCTCCCTCTATGACCCCGTTAGTTTGTTTGCATATGCAGGACTTTTGATAGCAGGCAGCGCCACACAGCCCTTCACAGACACCTCAAGAGCAGTTCTGCGTGATGAATTTCACGTCACCTGGTACCGGGCAGCCTGGGTAAAGACAGATGGCAACATGTGAGGAGTGAGTAGTAGCACTTACTCTTTACATTTGTTTTTCTTCTGACTTTACTCCTGAAGGCTTAGTGCTTGGGGTCAGTCGTTGTCCTGTTGGTTAAGGGGAACCTTGGGCTCAGTTGGTGGTCCAGAGTGCCTCATCAGGATATCTCTGGGCTTTGTGCCATTCAGCTTTCCCATCAGCCCTCTCTAGTCTCCCGGTACTTGCCACCACTAAGCTTCCCCTTAGTTCCAATGGTACATTTTACATTCACTTATTTGGCTGCCACCTTTACCCGAGGTGACATAGAACAATTGAGATACTATTTGTTACGTTTCTTCTGTTTGTCTCAAACTGGTGGACAGTCAGGTGAAGCAACGTGCTCATGATCACATCGTGGTGTCAGAAGTGGGATTTGAATGCACAACTGACATTGAAAAGCCTTAACCGATCTCAGGCGTCCAACACCCTGATCTTCTTCGGCTAGCAACAGAGGGGGGCAAGCTAAGCCCCTAATAAGTGCTAAAGTTAGTGACACCCAATGCCAGTGGTAGGTTATTTTGTACCCTAGGCCAAGCTTATTAGTGTGCCAACTGACTGTTCAGTAGCTAACGCATGCGGCTGGGTCCCCCCCTGCCCCTTATGATCTGCGCCCTCAGCGATGGTGGTGCCAGCCCTGGTGATGCCCCAGACCACTACACCGCACTGATACTCATGCATTAGGCTGCAGGTTCCTAAATGTTTTTTAGCCAAGGCTGCCCCTCCCCCCTCAACATTGTACCATTGGTTTAGGACCCCCACTAATATAAACCCAATGCTGTGTGGCAGAGCAGGATTGTGGTTTCTTGGCTCCTGCCAACTGCATTCACAGGTCATTTAGTCCAACGCCTTAACCTCGGCGCCATTCTGCCTGTTATGGCACAGCTGACGACGGTGACTCGTTTCCTCCTGACGTGACGACGGTCAGTTTTGTGCCAAAGCCCACTAACGCTTGTTTGTTCGATTATGTTGACCACTTTGTAAGTCGCTTTGGATAAAAGAGCATACGGCGGATTCGATCAACGTTAATGTGAGTTTTGCATGAGCAAATTGACTTTCCTTGGTTAAGGCGTTCGGGTGGCACGCCCACCCCAGACTGATCCCCCCTTCTCCAAAATAAAAATTAAAATGAATAAAAATATCATTCACGATGTCGACCTCAATGCATTTCGCTTCACTCCATTAAAGCCGCTCTGAAAGTCCGCTGACCGGAAGAAGCCTGCCGTCTGCGCTCCGCTAACCCAGATGCCGCTCTTAAGGCCGTCTGCAGACAACGGGGGTCGGCGGCCGTCTGCTTCAGACTCAGCCCGTGCCCCTGGCACCCATGCGGCTCTTGGGGGGGAGGGAGATAAGAGGGAGAGACGGGCAGCAGACTGCCAGAGAGGACAGACGAGGGCTCCGTTCACTGATCTGTTCAAAGCCGCTGTCTATAAGCCCCCCCACTCCCCCACCCCCACGTCACCGTGGTTACCGGTGGAATTTCTTCGACTGGCTGGCCTCGCAGTTACTTCATTATGTCTCCCAGTGGGATTGGGATCCCTACAGCACGTCTCGCGCACACGCGGAGACACAGACGGGTACGTCGCGCTCGCTCATCTCCCCACGTGCGTCCCCCCAGACTCCTCCATCTGTCACGCCTGCTGAGGTCGGCAGTCGCTGGAATATCCTTCCTCTGTCTGGCTTTCAAAGAGGATAAAGGCGGCTTGTTCTCCTCCTCCTCCTCTTCATCATCCCCGTCCTCCTCCTCCTCTCGAGGCAGACAGCTCAGACAGACACATTTAAATCGGTTCACCCCACATGCGCTTTCGTGGCTCGCCAACGTTAGACCGGCTGGCGAAGTAGAACTGATAACCAACCTGAAAAGCAGCAACTGTAGGGGTGGCCGGAGGGGGGATTGGGGGCTCACAGAGTCACTGCAGGCCTCCATATTATTATAGGAGATGGCACTGGTGACTGTACTAGATAATCTCCTTCAGCATTGATTTGAAACAAACTGCCACCAACCGCAACATTGTATTGTCCTCAAAGTGGGGGGATTGTCACAGGGTTGCGGGTCAAAGCCCACTTGAAGCCCTGTGCAGGGCAGGTTGGGTTTATTGCCCCTCAGTTTCCATAACGGGCAATCCGTAATATTAGACTTGGATGAACAGTGGTCCCCCCAGTGTCCAACACGCAGACCCCCTTCAGTTACATAAATGGGTGCTCTCAGTGTACAAACCCCAGACGTTAAAGAGTGGACCCCCACCCCCTTGACTTTCATAAATGGTGCACCCATTGGATTGGCTGGCTCAGACTGGAATCACCATTTTGATTTTTTTGGTGCGGATGGGTGGGTATGGGTGGGTATTCCCATGCCACCTCATCGCCTATTCATAAATCTGCCACTGCCAGAGGCGGTCACTTTATAAAAAAGGGAGGATGGTGGAAGGATGGCAGTGGCACAAGACCGTGAGAGGGTAGGCAAAGAGAAAGTTCTGCCCAGAGGGGCTCACCTGCCAATGGCATCTCCCACTTACTCTCACTGTGAGGTGCCCGTAGTTCACAGGTTGGTTGCTCTTGTTGTTGCTTTTGTTAAATAAACCGATTTCTAAACCCAATTCCTTGGCCTTCCCAAAAGCAAGCTTGCACGTTGCCCCCCCCCATGTCCAGGGGGGTTTCCCCCAATATCCTCCTGCAGTCCAAAGACCGGCAGGTTAGGTGGGACTGGTGATGTTAGATTAACCCACAATTTGCGTATGAGGGTTGACCCTGCGGTGGCCTGGCTCCCTGTTTTGGTATTGTTCCTGCCTCATGCCAGCCTTCTTGAAGACATCCCCCACCACCCCGTTGTCATGATGGGTACTCATCTGGGTGATACCTTTGTCCATGGTGACTTTCATTTATTGGTGACATTTCCTTTTTGGTTTTCCAGTTGGGGCACAGGCAGGTCATGTGACTTGCTCAGGCTCACACAGTGCCAGGATTTGAACCCTCAACCTCAGAAGCCCAATTAAATATACAACACAATAAAGTGGGCAGCGTGTGAAGGCATCTGAGGACTTCATGAATCCGCCACTGTATCCCATTGAGGACCCTGTGTCAGTGGGTGGGCTTTGCCTCTCTATTGCCCTTGTGTTGAAATGAGAAAGTCGGGTAGCAGTTTGGCACAGCAGTTAACACTGTTAGTCCAAAATTCGGATTCCAGCCTTGTGACCCTCTTGGCACAGTTGGCACATTTTCATTGTGACTGTGCAGGTTTTAAATTTTTCTTGCACATCCCAAGTGTGCTCCGATTATGTTGGCTGGTGACACTAAATTGGCACTGTGTGGCCACTGTATTCAGTTATACTCTTAGACTGGTATGCCAATCTGGAGATGGTTTCTGCTGGGACAGGTCCTGGTTCCTCATTGAATACAAAATAGATGGACCAATGGACACATAGGACAGCACAATGGTGAGGACCACCAAGCCTCAGTTCTCTTCCTAACTGGGATGTCCTCTGGGCAGTTTGCACCTTCTCTTTATTTTCCTACATGGGACTCTGCTCAAAAGTCCAAACCTGAACTGGCTTGATTAGTTCTATATGAATGTGCCCTTATGAGATTGGTATAATCTCTAACTCCTGCCATGATGGGCAGGGCCATCTTACCAGCATTATAGTAGTGTGCTGGGCCCCCTGCCTTGAGAGGAAAACAGAAACATACATAGGCATCAGAAACATCATTGGGCCCCTATGCCCCTGGGGACAGTGCCCATTGTGCACATATGTTAAGGCGGCCCTGACGATGGGCTCTTCCACCATCTGTGTGTAAAAAATCAGATAGATGGGCATCAAGGAGGACGTTAAAAGAAAAGATACACCGTGCCTGCGGGTTAATATGTGTTTGAGGGAGCCCTGCCACATTCTGGCATCCCTCTGAGCACCAACCTGGACAGAGCAGCTGCCAGAATGACGCCTTAACTCCTTTGGGATGCTATTAATCTTAGGCTGATGCCAGCTTACAACGTCTGAGATGTGACTGGTTGCGCTTCTTTTGTTTTTTCCAATTTGGAGCCCTGGCAGGTGTCAGCGGTGGGATCTGAACCCACAACCTCAGGGTTTGAGGTCCAAAGCCTTAACCACTATGCCCACACAGCCAACCAGTGAACCACATAGGTGACATCTCTCCTTCCCTCCCCACCCCCCGTAACACCAGTAAAATGCTCTTCAAGAACGATCCTGATGCCATCGCAACAAAGGGATGGAGAAAAAAAAAAACCCACCAAGCCTCCCACTCCTCAGCCAAAACGCAAGGAGAAGACCCCTGGGAGAGCGTCAGCCGCCTCCTGGTATAAAAGACACATTTGTGTCACGCAGGCGGACGAGACCTCAGAGTGGCGCGTTATGTAACACTGAGAGTTTTGGCCCACTTTTGTGTTTTTTGTGTGTGTGTGTGTTTTATAATAAGCCGAGTTCTGGCCTACTTTAGACCAAGACGTGAATCACACGGCTATAAATATAACCCGGGGATTTGATTTTCTCCACAGCCCAATGAGCAATTTGCTAAGCTGCTAGAGGTTTGATTAGCAAATTATAAAAAATTTGTTGTTCACTCGGCATTTGCTGAATATTTTCGATTGTCACCTCGCCAGCGGGCAGGGTGCCCAGAAAAGCTCGAATTTGTTCTCCTTGGCAGGATTCTCTCGTATTTAGCAGAAGGTCTTCTGTTCCATTCATCCGCTATCAGCTGCTGTCATTTTTCCCTCCTACAGGTAAAACAGCCACAACAAAAAAAAATGGCATGCAGAGAATGTGATGAATCTCAGAAGGAAGAAAGAGAGAAAATGGGGGGGATTTTATAATTTCATAGCATGAATAGGGGAGTGCCAACCGTGATAGGACAGCGCCACCTAGGCATTAAAATACAGAACAAGAGGAGGGTGGGGATGATTACAGGGAGAGCGTAAAGTAGAGGAGGGGAATAAAATGGGAAAATGTGCATGGGGGTGGGGGGCCTAGATGGGGGTGGGGTGGGCTTCCCCACTTGAACGCAAAAGAGCCCTCCATCTCAGCCTCTGGCCGAGTAAACCCGAATCAGGTGCCCCAAGTCAAGGATATGTTGTGGCATGACTGGCTCTCCAAAGCTATGGCATCGTTTTTGACTTCCCTCCTCAGTCATCTTCTTGCTCTTCCTCTTCATCGTTTTGTGCTTCTCCACACGCTTGGCCCTGCACCTGTTCGTCCTACAGATCCACAGCCACGTTGCCCCCTCCTTGCTTTCTCTTCCATGTCCATCCCTCTTCATTGTCTCTCTTCATCACATCCCCTCACCACCTCGGCCCACCGTCCTGTCCTTTCTTAGCTGTCACCCCCACTATTGTTGTCCCTCTGAGTGTCTCCTTTCTTATTCTGTCCTCTGTTTGTAACTCACATGTTGGCCACATCTCACTTCTTCTTCTTCTTCTTCTTCTTCTTCTTCTCCTGCTCGTGTCTCAGCTCCACACATCATTGGTGGTCTCACCACCATCTTATAACTCTGACCTTTAACCTTCATCTTCATTCTTCATTCACACCACACTCCTGATGTCTTCCTCCAGCTGTCCCATCCATACTGCACTCTATGAGTTCTCCTTCCACTTCTAATTGTCCACCATAAGCAGCCACTGACTCTCGATATTTAAACTTCTCCACTCTGAATCCTGACCACCATTAAACCTCACCTATGTTGTTTTCTTCCTCCTATTTATTCTTCATCCTGTCTTTTCTAAAGCCTTTCTCTCTTCTTCTGTCTTCCTCTTTTCTGGAGCCACACCAGACAATGTCATCAGTCTTCTGTATTCTATCCCATGAGTCAAAACCTCCATAAACAGACCACAGCGGTAAGGATGATCCCCGGTACAGACCTCCTCGAACAGGGATTTTGTCTGTTACCCCACCCAAGTCCTCACTTCCTCATTCATTCCTCACCTCACACACTCTTCTGGTCCTCCTTTCTTTCTCCTGCACTTCAAGACCATTCACTCATCAGCCTTCTCCAAATCAATGAACGCCATATGCTGTAGATGCCACATGGGCTGAACGGACATCCCGGCCAGGAGAGGGAGCAGACCTGGAAGGAAGTTACCGGAAAGGGTGGATGGACAGCCTATTAAAAATAAAAGATATCGCTGGGCTTTTATTTACTTTCAGCAAATGTATTAAAACAGGTTTTCTGCCAAAAAATCCTGCCGACTACGTCAATTGTGATGGAATCCCGGGCCTCAGCAAGCCCAAATTCTGACACGAACACACAGGCACAGTCCCGGGTTCAAATAAAGGTTGATTTATTAAACCAAAATACATCGCCACATACGTCTCCTCACAATACTTTTCTCACCACCACAGTGCCCTCTTCCAGTCAAGTGTCGCCTCTCTACCTCCCAGCTCTGACTTACCTGGATAAGGGAATGAGGTCCCTTTTATTACAGACCTGGGATCACCCGATCGAAGTACTTCAGGGTCACATGGAAGTCCATCACAGTAGGAAGTTTGTCTCTTTGCAGTGCCCCCTAGCGGTACCCCATGATCTCAACAGGGCTGCCCTGCCAGACTACATTTCCCTGTTGACTTACCACTGGGTGCCGATAACCAGTTCTGCTGCCATCTAGCGTGCCAGGGGAATAAAAAAACCCCAGCACTATCTTTTCTTTTTAATGGGCTGTCCATCCACCCTTTCCAGTCCTTCCTTCCAGGTCTGCTCCCTCTCCTGGCTGGGATGCCCATCCAGCCCATGTGGCATCTACAATGCAGACCCTTCCTTTGTTGTCGATGTTTCTCTATCAGCTGTCCCAATGCAAAGACTGCATCAGTCATTCCTCTCCCTGGTCCAAAAACCAAACTACTCCTCCCCAATCGCGGTCCCTTCCCTAAGCCTTCTCTCTGTAAACCTTTCCCAAACTGTCATTGTGTGTGACACCAACTTTATCGTAAACTAGAGTGAAGCCGGAGCAACTGACGGATTACATGACGCAAACTACGGGATGTGACCTGAAATGGGCGGTGGGCTACTGTCGTATTTAGTGGTAAATGGGTCACGGTGGGTTGTTGTGGGCTCATGAAGTAATTGGTATTGCTCCAATGATCATCCGCACCCCCAATGATAATTGTCTACGATTCTCCAATGTGGACCCCCTTAACCCCCCAGTGATAATTAGCTGGGCATTCAACAAGGAATGGGTCGCGTAGACACTAAAAAGGGGCAAGATTGGGTCACAAAAAAAAACAACTTTATGAAACTCTGCTACTTAAAATTCTGTATTTTCTGTCCCTTTTGTTGACTGTTTGGTTCCCATGTAAGGATCCATTTTCTGCCGTGTTCCTTGTGCTTTGTGGGTGATTCCTCAAGAATTGGGGCCACCTGTCAGTTTGCACTGAGGGACAAAGGATCATGGGAATCGTAGTCCCTTGGTGGTACGCTGCAGGTGGTTGGTGGTTGGTGAGGGTCTCCTTTTTGCTGTTGCTTATTCATTGACCTGAACTTTTTTTTTTTTTTTTTTCTACTGTTCTGGTTTTGGTTTATGATTTCTGTGTCTCTGCTTTGGGTTGACTCCTTTTTAGGCCACTCATTTTGACCCTTCTGCTCCATGGAGCTTAGTTTTGTTTTACAATAAATCTTGGTAGCACTTTGGTTTAGTTGTTGCAAAATGCATCTGTTACTGAAGTACTCTTATGTAAGTTTGGTCGCCATGGACATTAAAGCTGCTTTTATGAATCACATACCAAATGGAAGATAACAGAGGCATATGCATGTGCCATTCCAGCAGATGGAGTTTCAAAAATATTTGTAGCAATAAAATGCATTGTATTTGTCATTCCAACAGATGGCACATCACAAACGTTAATACTGCTTTGACAAGTCCAATACCAAAAGACTTATACAAGAGACATATGCATTACATTTGTCATTCCAACAGATGACGTAAAAAAAAATTGTAGGAATAAAATGCATTGCATTTGTCATTTCAACAGATGGTGCATCACAGATACTAATGCTGCTTTTATGAATCAAGTTCCAAAAAACATACAGCAGAGGCAATGCATTGCATTTGTCATTCCAACAGATGGCACATCAAAAAAATTTGTAGTGATAAAAAGCATTGCATTTGTCATTCCAGAAATCATTTGCCTTCACAGATAACACTTTGCAGATATTAATGCTGCTTTTACGTATCCAACACCAAACAGCATACAACAGAAACAAATGCATTGCATTTGTCAATCCAACAGATGGCACATCACAAAACATTAACACTGCTTTTACAAACCCAATACCAAAAGACATATAACAGAGATGTATGCATTGCATTTGTCATTCTAATAGATGACATATAAGAAATATGTAGAAATGAAATGCATTGCACTTGTCATTTCAACAGATGGTGCATCACAGACATTAACACTGCCTTTACAAATACCATTCCAAATGGCATATAACAAAGACAAATACACTGCAGGGGTGGCACAGTGGCGCAGTGGGTAGCACTGCTGCTCGCAGTTAGGAGACCCGGGTTTGCTTCCCGGGTCCTCCCTGCGTGGAGTTTGCATGTTCTCCCTGTGTCTTCATGAGTTTCCTCCGGGTACTCTGGTTTCCTCCCACAGTCCAAAGACATGCAGGTTAGGTGCATTGGTGATTCTAAATTGTCCCTAGTGTGTGCTTGGTGTGTGTGTGTGGGCGCCCGGCCAAGGGTTTTTTTCCTGCCTTGCGCCCTTTGTTGGCTGGGATTGGCTCCTGCAGTGAACATGCAGTTGGGTACAGCGGGTTGGAAAATGGATGGCTGGAAATACACTGCACTTGTCATTCCAACAGACAGCACGCCACAGACATTAACGCTGCATTTACGAAACTCATACCAAAATATATGTAACATAGACTTATGAATTGCATAGACATATAAACTGCATTTGTCATCCCAACATATGGCGTATCAAAGACATTTGTAGTAATAAAATCCATTGCATTTGTCATTTCAACAGATGGCGCATTGCAGACATTAACAGTCTTGTCTTTTACAAATCCCATGCCATTTGGTATACAACAGAGATATATGCATGGGATTGTCATTCCAACAGATGGCGTGTCACAAACATTTGTAGTAATAAAATGCATTGCATTTGTCATTTCAATAGATGGTGCATCACAGACATTAACACTGCTTTTATGAATCCCATTCCAAATGGCATATAACAAAGGCAAATACACTGCACTTGTCATTCCAACAGATAGCACGCCACAGACATTAACGCTGCTTTTATGAAACCCATACCAAAATACATGTAACATTGACTTATGAATTGCATAGACATATGAACTGCATTTGTCTTCCCAACATATGGTGTATCAAAGACATTTGTAGTAATAAAATCCATTGCATTTGTCATTTCAACAGATGGCGCATCGCAGACATTATCAGTCTGTCATTTACAGATCCCATACCATTTGGCATACAACAGAGATACATGCACGGGATTGTCATTCCAACAGATGGCGCATCACAAACATTTCTACTAATGCATATTTAAAACTACAAATGTTTGTGATGCGCCGTCTGTTGGAATGACAAATGCAATGAATTTTATTACTATGTGCATTACAAAATACACTGCACTGCATCACAGATAACGCTGAGGTCTGGGCTGATTACTTAGATTCCAACCCGTCTAAGATGGGTAGCACAGTTAGTAATAAGCAACAAAAACTATCGTTAATATTCCAGCTTGATGCCAGGCTAATTCCACCCCCTGTTGGTGCCAGAGCTGCGATTTTTCTGCCGGCCTCACGCAGTGAGTTGATTTCGAGGCGCCTTTCCAAGGCTGCTCAGCGTTGTCTGATATTCTGGCAGCCGTCACAGGGTAGCACCTCCTGGCCCGTGTTTGCCCTGTGCCACGTATCAGGTAAGGGATATTAACTAGGAAAACAAATTCGTACCACCCACAGGTCAGGGGTTACTTAGATAAACTGCAGACTGAATAAAAAATCAAATAAGGTGCAGCTGTTCAATCAAGTCGAGTTTCTCCAAGCGCCGCTCGGATCTCCAGGGTCTTTTTTCAGCTTTTACTGCACTGCAGACCCTGCGCCTTGTAGTGCGGCCAACTGGCCGGGGCACAGTGGGAAGAAATAACAAGGCAGATATGAAAAGAAAGCAAGCAGGCAAAATAAATGAACTTCTATGAGAGTATTTACTATCGTTAGGAAAGCGAAAAAAGAAAAAAAATCAGCACAATGCTGCCAAAATGCCAGCCGAGGCTGCAGCGTCACGTCAAGGAATGGAAGAAAGAGGCGCCTGTGCTCGAGCTAATCGGAGCCGAGGGGGTCGAGTGACAGGACCACATGCCAGCTGGGGGAATCGGGCCAGCTGTACAGTCAGTGTAGTCACTTTGGTATTGTGGACTATATAGCGCCTTGCACGGAGCAGATTTGGACGAGATGCAGAAGAGATTGACAGTCGATCAATTAAAGCTTCTCACCAGGCGCTGCGATATGAACCCGTTCATCGATTTTTTGTTTCATAAAGTGCCCCCCTTTCACCACACATCACTAAACACACAAGAATTCAAACTCAGCTGAGCAAACCCGCCTTTATTTTATATTGTTTGGCACCTACACAAAAAAGAAGCCGTAAAAGCTGCTTTACAAAGTGCATGTGACACATTGTCAATTGTAAATGCCAAGGAATATGGATGGGCATCCTGATTGGGATGAAGGGTGACATCCTGCCCGTACCAAAAGGACTGCATTGTTGGCGACACAACCCAGCCAGGATGCCTTCCTGGACAACAGCTGGCAGTGTCCTTCTTAAATCATCCCAGTTTGGACACTTGTGCAGTTGCAAGGCATTGGGAGTGTGGAAGTGCAACCCTGCCTGTACCCTTGGATTCCACCAGAGGGCACTATCAGTGGAGGGCCATCTTGGTTTCCACATGACCTGGAAGTGCGTCCAACACCTGAAGCCCTCTCAGATCCAGCTTAAACAGGAGTCCACTACCTCACCTCACCTTGGAGAGTCAGAATCGAAAGGCAGCGGGCAACTGCCACCAGTAGTAGTGGAAGGAGAAAAGGGGAGCAGGGGAATTTAATGAATCTATTGGAAGGGAGTGGTGACAAATAAAAGTCATTTTATTTGAACCTGGAACTGTGTTGGGTGAAATTGTGTCTGAGGTTTGGGGCTCTGTGGTGCCACCTGATGGTCTGCACAATCAAAGCATTTAATTTTGACTTTTTATTTTTGTTCGCGGAGGGTCCGCATGTTGTTAGAATCACATATTTACTGAGCCGTGACAATGTGAAGTGATGTCAGTGCAGTTAAGGTAGGGTTTAGTGTGATCACTACACAGTATGCTCAAACATCCAGCCCCGCCCACATCTGACTCCACCCCATCCCGCCATTTGAACCCCTGCAGACATTGAGAGTCAAGATTAAAATGGCCTCTCTGACCCAATGAGGGAGTCTAAGCATGAAGGGGGCACGTTCAGGATTTGTTTAATTTGAGCAGCTGCATGACACCCTGAAATGGCCGCTTTTTTTATAACTCCCTTAAAAGATATATGATGTTGTTACAGATGGTGGGAGGGCAAGGGTCGCGTCAAATCTGCAGGCAGTTAGAGGAGCGACAGGAATCATTAAACAGTTCATTCAGGAACCAACAGGTCATGACATCCACGCATGCACACGGTGACCAACACAGAATGCGCGAGATGACCCGAGTCTTCTGAATACCGAAATAAAACAAATTCTCAGAGTGCGCCACCCCGGCTTAAATGGGCAACACCGGGCGAACGACACAACAGTGAGGATAAAATATGACGAAATGTGAAACCTTAACTAGGCATGGTGATGGTGTGGTGGAGCAAAACATGAAACAGGTGGGCACCGTGCCAGCCACATGCTGGTGCGCCCCTGGTAGCTAATGCCCTTGGGTGACTTAGTAGCTCACAGAAGAGATTAACCCCATAGGTTGTTCAGAGCAGACAGTGCCACACCTTGATGCTGCTACAATTAGGCGCCCTCTTTATTTGGCTTTGAGCTTTCGGAATTTGTGATGACCAGCTGGCACAGAGAGTGGTTTGCACTGCTGACACTTCTTCGGTCTGCTAAGCTCTTCAGTGACAGATGGGTACAGGGCCACTTAACTCTTCATTTTTTAACCCCCTTAATCCAATTGAGGATTTTGGTGGGCTATCCTAACAGCACCGGGCACAAGCAATATAACCCTGAATGGGATTCCTGCCAGTGCAGAAGTAATTCAGTCCTACAAGCATGACACAGGCTGGGTTGACTGAAATATGCCCTGTTATGTGCCATCCCCAGAGATGCCCACGAATAATGGTCCGTTGATGCCACTGTCATACCACTGAAGCCTTCTTGAACTTTGCTGGCCTTCTCTAATGGGGCATCACGCTGCTGGAAAAGTCCATTTGTAGACGGGCACAACGCTGCCAGGAAGGGCTGCACACCAGTTCTGCAAGAACATTCAGAAATGCCGTGACATTCAGAACTTGTTCTGCTCCTTTCAAGAGATGACATTTTGGTCACAAGACATGGGTAGCATTTACTTTAAAAAAGCGCCATATATGTGCCATCTAAAAGTGTAGCACTTGTCACTGACTCCAAATGGAGAATGAAGGAAAATAATCGTACTGGATTTGTAGAGGGCTTTGGGTGGCACTGAGGGCAGAAAGACGCTATATACTGTATAAGGAAAAAGTGAAATTTACTCCAACGTTCTGTAGCAAATAATTTACAGTGATGTTCAATAAGGTGGAGGAATATATGTACAGTCATACTATGTTGTAAAAAGCCTTAGTATGTTATTCACTTTGGAAAGGCGCTATATATATTATCTATCTATCTATCTATATATATATATATATATATATACTGTATACAGTATATAAGTTCAGTGCTTACCATTGACCTGTTTTGTGACTTTAAGTAGCAAGATTAGAAATAAGAAAAACATTCTTATATGTGTAAGGAGCTTTAGGATCATATTCTGTATAGAATTTGCTTTATTAATTTTATATTTTGTCACACGTGCATCTGAGGGACACCTCAAAGACTCACCACAGGTATGTAATACCCTGCAGGGGCATGAATGGACGCAGCCGCTAACAGACACATCTCTTTCTTCTTCTTCAAAGACCCCCAAAGGCAAAACTCTGAATGTCTAGAATTGCACTTTACCTGCAACTGTGAAAGCCTTAGGATGAGATTCACTTTGGAAAGGTGCTATATTATATATATTGCGGAATATGGCAGTTCATTCATCCCGGCCAAAACCCCCAGGCTGCCAGGTGGAGCCCTCCCTGCAGTATGGAGGTGCCCCGAAGACCAGCAGGGCATCATGGACATTGGAGTCTTTATGCACAGCCCTGCTGGATAACATGGGGGCCACTAGGAGACGCTGCAGGGAGGAACAATGTTTATTTGCCTTACGCCCTGGAAGTACGTCCGAGTCACATGGACAAGGGGAATGACGTGCTTCCGGGGTGAAGAAAAGGGCTTTTGATCTGACCCGGAAGTGATAGGAGACCACATGGACTGGGGATTGGGAACACTTCTGGGTCAGGGATTGTAAAAGGATTATGGGAGCTCCCAGATGGCGAGCTGAGCTGGGTGGAAGGGTGGCAATGCGTCTGGGAGTGTGGAGGATTATTGTTTATAGTGATTATTGTGAGTTATTGGATGAGTATTGTGGAAGAGAGGGTGCTTTGTGCACTGTGCAGAATAAATATAGTCTACTTTTGGACTTTTATCTGGTGTCTGGCGTCTTGGACAAGGGTTCAAGGGAGCGATAGCGCGCCCTATCTGTCATTATATATATGTATATATGTATATATATGTATATATATATATATATATATATATATATATATATATGTATGTATGTATATACAGTATATACAGGTTCTGGTCATAAAATTTGAATATCATGACAAAGTTATTTATTTCAGTAATTCCATTCAAAAAGTGAAACTTTTATATTAGATTCATTCATTACACACAGACTGATGTATTTCAAATGTTTATTTCTTTTAATTTTGATGATTATAACTGACAACTAATGAAAGTCCCAAATTCAGTATCTCGAAAATTAGAATATTGTGAAAAGGTTCAATATTGAAGACACCTGGTGCCACACTCTAATCAGCTAATTAACTCAAAACACCTGCAAAAGCCTTTAAATGGTCTCTCAGTCTAGTTCTGTAGGCTACACAATCATGGGGAAGACTGCTGACTTGACAGTTGTCCAAAAGACGACCATTGACACCTTGCACAAGGAGGGCAAGACACAAAAGGTCATTGCTAAAGAGGCTGGCTGTTCACAGAGCTCTGTGTCCAAGCACATTAATAGAGAGGCAAGGGAAGGACAAGATGTGGTAGAAAAAGTGTACAAGCAATAGGGATAACCGCACCCTGGAGAGGATTGTGAAACAAAACCCATTCAAAACTGTGGGGGAGATTCACAAAGAGTGGACTGCAGCTGGAGTCAGTGCTTCAAGGACCACCAGCACAGACGTATGCAAGACATGGGTTTCAGCTGTCGCATTCCTTGTGTCAAGCCACTCTTGAACAAGAGACAGCGTCAGAAGCGTCTCGACTGGACTGCTGCTGTGTGGTCCAAAGTTATGTTCTCTGATGAAAGTAAATTTTGCATTTCCTTTGGAAATCAAGGTCCCAGAGTCTGGAGGAAGAGAGGAGAGGCACAGAATCCACGTTGCTTGAGGTCCAGTGTAAAGTTTCCACAGTCAGTGATGGTTTGGGGTGCCATGTCATCTGCTGGTGTTGGTCCATTGTGTTTTCTGAGGTCCAAGGTCAACGCAGCCGTCTACCAGGAAGTTTTAGAGCACTTCATGCTTCCTGCTGCTGGCAAACTTTATGGAGATGCAGATTTCATTTTCCAACAGGACCTGGCACCTGCACACAGTGCCAAAGCTACCAGTACCTGGTTTAAGGACCATGGTATCCCTGTTCTTGATTGGCCAGCAAACTCCTGACCTTAACCCCATAGAAAATCTATGGGGTATTGTGAAGAGGAAGATGCAATACGCCAGACCCAACAATTCAGAAGAGCTGAAGGCCACTATCAGAGCAACATGGGCTCTCATAACACCTGAGCAGTGCCACAGACTGATCGACTCCATGCCACGCCGCATTGCTGCAGTAATCCAGGCCAAAGGAGCCCCAACTAAATATTGAGTGCTGTACATGCTCATACTTTTCATGTTCATACCTTTCAGTTGGCCAACATTTCTAAAAATCCTTTTTTTGCATTGGTCTTAATTGATATTCTAATTTTCCGAGATACTGAATTTGGGACTTTCATTAGTTGTCAGTTATAATCATCAAAATTAAAAGAAATAAACATTTGAAATACATCAGTCTGTGTGTAATGAATGAATCTAATATACAAGTTTCACTTTTGAATGGAATTACTGAAATAAATCAACTTTGTCATGATATTCTAATTTTATGACCGCACCTGTATATGTATGTATATATATATATATATATATATATATATATATATATATATATATATATATATATATATATATATATGTGTGTGTATATATGGTGGTCCAGATCTAATTATACAATTTTCATTACGCTATAACTTATTAAGTTTATTACACAGAAAATCACCCGAAAAATCCCAGGCCATCGAGAAGTGTGCGAACTGACGACATGAAGAATCGTCTTTGTGCTGAACTGGAATCGTCCTTGCCTAAATCAAAGTCATCCAGACGATCGAGATCTGCATCATTAGATCTGGACCACCCTGCATATACAGTGGGTATAGAAAAGAATCCCCCCTTTGAAATATTCCCATTTGTTTGCTTCACAGCCTTAAATGAACTCACACAAACCAATATTTCTTCCCAGCTTTACTTACTCAATGCAACCAATAACATCCAAGTGAAAGATATCACAGCTACAGTTCAGAAGAATTATAAAAAATCAAAAACAAGAAATACTGAGATTAATAAAGGATCCCCCCCAGTATGCATGTCATTTTGTTGACCCACCTTTTCCTTTAATGACAGCCTTGAGTCTGTTGGGATTCTTCTCTATCAGCTTTGCACACCTAGATTGAACTCCCACTATTCTTTACAGTTTAACTGTTCAAGTTCAGTCAAATTGGATGGTGAGCGTTGGTGGTCTGCAATCTTCAAATCTTTCCTTAGATTTTCAATGAGATTCAGGTGTGGGCTCTGACTGGGCCGCTCCAAAAGGCACAGTTTGTTCTTCTGAAGCCATTGTGCTGTGGATTTGCTGCGATGTTTGGGCTCGTTGTCCTGTTGGATCACCCAGCCTCTTCTGAGCTGAAGTTGACGGACAGACACCCTCACATCATCCTGGAGAATTTGTTGACAAAATTGTGAATTCATTTTCCCCTCAATGATGGCCCTGATGCAGCAAAGCAGGTGCAAACCATGATGTTCCTTCCACCATACTTTACTGTAGGGATGATGTTTTGATGTTGATATGCGGTACCCCTTTTATGCCAAATGAATTTCTGATTGTTCCTCCCAAATAGTTCAGTTCTGGTTTCATCACTCCTCAAGACTTTTTTCCAGTACCGTTGTGGAGTGTCTAAGTGCTCTTTCACAAACTTCAGGTGTTCAGCAATGTTCTTTTTTGATAGCAGTGGCTTCCTTCTTGGTGTCCTGCCATGGACTCCATTCTTGTTCAATGTTTTGCATATAGTTGACTCCTGAACGGAGATGTTTGCCAGTTCTGATGACTTCTTCAAGTCCTTTGCTGTCACTCTAGGGTTCTTCTTTACCTCATTGCTGACTTTGCGTTGTGCTCTTGGGGTCATCTTGGCAGGGCGCCCACTTCTAGGCAGAGTAGCCAGAATACCAAATGGTCTCCATTTATAGACAACATGCCTAACAGTAGACTGATGAAGACCTCAGATCTTTGAGATGACTTTGTAACCCTTTCCAGCCTTATGTAGATGAACAATTCTCCATCGTAGCTCTTCAGACAGCTCTTTAGTGTGAGGCGTGATTCCCATCTGGATGTGCTTCTTGTCCAAAACTCAAACTCAAACTTTATCGTGTTGTTGATCAATCAAAGTCATTGAGGGCCGCACCTCTGAACTTGTTTCATTAAATGGACTCCAGGTGTGCGAAATTCGGACTGCAATGAGCTTTTTAAAAAGTCATTCGCTTAGGGTTCACTTACTGTTTCCAACCTTCAGTTTCACAGTTTGAATGATTTATTCAATAAGGTCAAAAATTCTCTGAAAATCTGTGTATCTTTAGTTATAGGAGACGGTGTTTGTTCATTATGGTGACTGAAGATACGGCCCTGTTTTATATGTGAATTAGACATAAATAGAGAGAATTCCTAGGGGTTTCACATACTTTGTACTTTGACTATATATATATATATATATATATATATATATATATATATATATATATATATATATATATATATATATATATGAGGTACCAAACAGGCAAATACAATCACTGATTTTCTTAATATATAAAGTCAGTGTCAGAATATATAAAGTCAAAACTTGAACATACACTCACCTAAAGGATTATTAGGAACACCTGTTCAATTTCTCATTAATGCAATTATCTAATCAACCAATCACATGGCAGTTGCTTCAATGCATTTAGGGGTGTGGTCCTGGTCAAGACAATCTCCTGAACTCCAAACTGAATGTCAGAATGGCAAAGAAAGGTGATTTAAGCAATTTTGAGCGTGGCATGGTTGTTGGGGCCAGACGGGCCGGTCTGAGTATTTCACAATCTGCTCAGTTACTGGGATTTTCACGCACAACCATTTCTAGGGTTTACAAAGAATGGTGTGAAAAGGGAAAAACATCCAGTATGCGGCAGTCCTGCGGGCGAAAATGCCATGTTGATGCTAGAGGTCAGAGGAGAATGGGCCGACTGATTCAAGCTGATAGAAGAGCAACTTTGACTGAAATAACCACTGCGTTACAACCGAGGTATGCAGCAAAGCATTTGTGAAGCCACAACACGCACAACCTTGAGGCGGATGGGCTACAACAGCAGAAGACCCCACCGGGTACCACTCATCTCCACTACAAATAGGAAAAAGAGGCTACAATTTGCACGAGCTCACCAAAATTGGACAGTTGAAGACTGGAAAAATGTTGCCTGGTCTGATGAGTCTCGATTTCTGTTTAGACATTCAAATGGTAGAGTCAGAATTTGGCATAAACAGAATGAGAACATGGATCCATCATGCCTTGTTACCACTGTGCAGGCTGGTGGTGGTGGTGTAATGGTGTGGGGGATGTTTTCTTGGCACACTTTAGGCCCCTTAGTGCCGATTGGGCATCGTTAAAATGCCACGGGCTACCTGAGCATTGTTTCTGACCATGTCCATCCCTTCATGACCACCATGTTCCCATCCTCTGATGGCTACTTCCAGCAGGATAATGCACCATGTCACAAAGCTCAAATCATTTCAAATTGGTTTCTTGAACATGACAATGAGTTTACTGTACTAAAATGGCCCCCACAGTCACCAGATCTCAACCCAATAGAGCATCTTTGGGATGTGGTGGAACGGGAGCTTCATGCCCTGGATGTGCATCCCACAAATCTCCATCAACTGCAAGATGCTATCCTATCAATATGGGCCAACATTTCTAAAGAATGCTTTCAGCACCTCGTTGAATCAATGCCATGTCGAATTAAGGCAGTTCTGAAGGTGAAAGGGGGCCAAAAACCGCATTAGTATGGTGCTCATAATAATCCTTTAGGTGAGTGTATATATATATATATACTGTATAGAGTATTTTGACTTTGACTTTATATATTCAGGAATGAGTTTATATACTCTGATGTTGACTTTATATAATCAGGCGCTATATAACCTGACATTCTGATTGCCTTCTTAATGAACACTGGCTGGCAGTTGACAGTGACAAGTCCACTATGACTCCTAAGTCCTCCTCATCAATTTCAGACCCCCCATTGTGTATTCAAACCTCACATTTTCATCTCCTCCATGTAACACTTCACCTTTACTCCAGACGTGGACAGATGTGTTGGTCCCCATTCAACTCATTGATAAAGGGGCTGCATACCTCCAGAAAAGTGACCTGTGTATCCCTGCATGCCTTTGACATGTCACCAAATAAAGCAACACAAGTCTGACAAGAGATCAAGTGTTGCTTATTCTAGAAAGATCTTCTAAAACGACCTGGACACATTTGTTTGGACCCCTAAAAAGACCCTCAATAATTGGATTTGACTGAGTTTTCCAACTAGTCGTTTTCTTGAATTCATGTCACACGTGTCCCCAATCAGATATTTGTCCGATTTAAATGGAGACAAGTCGTCAGTCACTCTGCTGTTTGGTGTCATCGTGTAGCATGGAGCAGAGAAAACAAAGGAGAGAGTTGTCTGAGGAGATCAGAAAGAAGAAGATTAAAGGCAAAGGCAAGAAGACCACCATCTCCAAGCAGCTTGATGTTCCCTTGACGACAGTTACAAACAGTATGATGAAGCTGAAGGTCCACAGTACTGTAGCCAACCTCCACAAGAGGAAAATCAACCCCATAATAGCAAGAATGATAATGAGAATGGCAGACGACAAGCTGAGGACCACCTCCAAAAAGATCCAAGCTGGGGGTCCATCAGTGTCTGCTCACACTAATCAGTGGGCTCAATGGTAGAAGATCCAGGAGGACCACCTCCAAAGAGATCCTAGCTAGGGGTCCGTCAGTGTCTGCTCACACTAATCAGTAGGCTCAATGGTAGAAGATCCAGGAGGACCACCTCCAAAGAGATCAAATCTGGGGGTCCGTCTCTGTCTGCTCACACTAATCAGTGGGCTCAATGGTAAACGTTCCAGGAGGACCACCTCCAAAGAGACCAAAGCTGGGGGTCCGTCAGTGTCTGCTCACACTAATCAGTGGGCTCAATGGTAGAAGATCCAGGACCACCTCCAAAGAGATCCAAGCTGGGGGTCCGCCAGTGTCTGCTCACACTAATCAGTGGGCTCAACAGTAGAAGTCCCTGGAGGACCACCTCCAAAGAGACCAAAGCTGGGGGTCCGTCAGTGTCTGCTCACACTAATCAGTGGGCTCAATGGTAGAAGATCCAGGAGGACCACCTCCAAAGAGATCCAAGCTGGTGGTCCGCCAGTGTCTGCTCACACTAATCAGTGGGTTCATCGGTAGAAGACCCTGGAGGGTCCCTCTGTTGAAAGGAAAGCAGAAACAAGCAACAACACCACGTGTTACAAAAAACAATGATTGGAACTGGAGGTAGAGAAGTGGAGTTAACGGGGGTCCGTTACTGTCTGATTAATAGAAAGTCCTCTTAGAATTCTTAAATTCTGAAGAGCTGAACTTAAAGGAATTGGTGAGTTGACCTCCTGCTGTTGGGCACTGCCAATCTGGAATAGCTGCCTGACAGAAAGTCGCCAGGCTAATACGGTGGAGCCCTTTACAAAACTGATAGAACCCCCATTACTGTAACGTGGCTTTCTCACAGCTTCATTGCAGGGTAACCCTGATATTCTGTATGTGCATTGAATTCTCATTTTCATTCCTGGTGGCTTCACAATCCGTACTAACCCCGACTTTCCCTGCTGTTCTTTTTCCATTTTTTTCAGTGGTGCCGATCTGTGCCCCCACCACCTGATCAGGACACCATGATGTCCCTCCATTGATGGATTAAAGGCCACTCCAACAGAAATTAGGATTAGGTTGGGATCGAGGAGATCTCTGAAAGCACGGGTACACAGATTCAACTATTAAAATTAATTTGAAATGATCCTGAAACCCCATCCATCTAAATTTACACCTTCAAATTGCAAACGTTAAAATTGTAGGGCAAATCCATCAATACAGTTAAAATCATGCTCATTCAATTTGTATTAAAAATCATATTTAAAAATATATAATTTTGGCAAAAAATAATTTAAAATACATGGACTGATGGTAGCGCTGCTCACCTTTTTTTCTCCAGACAGTCGTAATGGGGATTCATCAGACACAATGACTTTCCCCCCGCAGTCCAATCCCAGCATATCAGTCCGGCTTCTTTGCTGCCCCTCTTGACACCCACCAGGCCATCCTCCAAAAGTCACACCTGCCTGCTGCCATTCCAGACCAAGCTCTACCCTGGCGGTGCCCGCAGCTGAATCACCTTTAGGAGACGGTCCTGGCGCCCTGAAGTCTTCTTCGCCTCTATATTGTAACTCAATCATCATGACAGCAGTGACCTCCAGCCTTGTCCTCGTCACACACTCTCACCCACGTGAACGAGAGGATCACTGAAGTGACGTCAGCAGGTCCTTTGGTGGCAGGGCTGACATGCAGTGGTGTTCATTTTCATGGCAAACAGGGACTTTGTAATTAATTGCAATTCATCTGATGACTCGTCAGAACATTCTGGAGTAGACGCATAGGGCCATCATAAAAATTATTGGTGTCTTTCTCAGAAGTTTTTTTCCTGAGCTCAAACCAAACCCACCGTGGGGCACACAGACACCTTCCTGGTCACTCATATGGAGTCCTCATCTTAGAATGGAGGATTTTGCACAAATACACACACACACATCCCCTTAACCTGAAAACTGCTCCAGGGGGGCGCTTTACAATGGCTGTTCCTGCACTGTGACCCCCAAAAAGTTCATGAGAAAAGACAAACTCCACCTCAGGGATAAACAACACCAACTGAATATCCAATCAAACCTCTCGTGAAGACATAAGGAACGCACGTCGGTATTCGTTCCGTGATGACGTCCTGGTGGCGCAGTGTTGGCACTTCTGCCTCTCAGTAAGGAATTGTGGGTTTTGGGTTCCTCTCTGCGTGGATGTGCTCCGAGTCGTGAGAAAGGCGCTATATGAATATAAACCACTAGCCATGTGCACCCAACTACGTTGCGCGTGTTAAAGTTGTCTGTGAAGGGCTCCCTGTTTAAACTGCCAGTCGTGAACTGGGCCCTTCGTCGCACAGCATTATGATTTTTTATAAGGGAAACAAAATTACAAAAGAAAACCCTTGGATATTGATTCGATAGGAACGGCCTACTTGGAATCACTGTCCGAATAGTAATTATGTGGTGGTGTAGGAGCATTTCTGTTTCTGTCCGCTCACAGTCCGTCTCGTTTTCACGACGCTATCGTTTCCTCTCACGATGTCTTCTCAACCTTTCTCCAATGTCGCTGGTTGCTTTGTGGCAATCCAAAGAGTAAGGCAACATACACGGAGCAATGGTTATAAAAGGGGGACACATAGGTATCCAGGCTCTTTAAAGCATAAATAGGCATCACGTCACTGACATGTGAGCAAGGCACCGTACAACGGTGAGACGCGCAGCACTCGCCGGCTACAACGTAACAATAATAATTTCCAGAGCGTGCTGTTACGTTGTCATTCATTTTATCCACCGTCTTTCTTTCGTTCATATGTTACGTAGGCACGTACCTTTTAACTTCGGCAATCTCATTCTCTAACCAGGCCTCAGGAGCTAACCAGCGTAACACTGTCCACCACCCCTTTCATTATTCCGGCACATTGTTGACATCCGTGAGTAACAACAACGTACTAAACTGGAAGGTGGTCTAGGCATGTGTGGAATTCGCAGACAAACAAAGATCAGGATCGAAATGAAGATCTCTTTAGTTAACTTAAAGCACAACAATTTGTTTAGTTTGAATGTCTGTGTTTTGAGGTGTGACTGGCGTACTGCAGTCTTCAGTAGTATAAGCCTGGAGGAGATTCTTAATGCAATGCCTATGTTTTAGCTGTCTCTCTACTGCCACCTAGTGCTTCTTCTTCTAATTCATTCGCGGACAAACAAAGATCAAGACCCAAATGAAGATTATATATAGAGATTATTG
This sequence comes from Polypterus senegalus, assembly GCF_016835505.1. Taxonomy (NCBI): domain Eukaryota; kingdom Metazoa; phylum Chordata; class Cladistia; order Polypteriformes; family Polypteridae; genus Polypterus; species Polypterus senegalus. The sequence continues at coordinate 181,012,934 of NC_053160.1, read as the reverse complement.
TGATTTGAACCCAGAGAGACATTCAGTGAACCCCCCCACCCCGCCAATACCTGTGCCAATTCTCACCTCAAAAACAACCCATTTCCAGTTGGCACTTCTGCCTCGCAGTAAGGAATTGTGGGTTTTGGGGTCCTCTCTGCGTGGATGCGCTCTGAGCTCTATAAATATAGACCATTATTATGATTTGAACCCAGAGAGACCTTCAGTGAACCTAGCCGATACCTGCGCCAATTCTCACCCCAAAATAAGCCAATTTGCAGTTTGTCTTAAATACTTTATTTTTTTTTTTCATTTTTGCTTAATAAGTTAAGCTCAATTTATTGGATGCATCACATACAGAGATCTCGTTTCAAAGGTCTCAGATATCGTCTTCTCAGATTTGTTTATGTTTTACTCTTAAAATTCAAAAACAAAAAAAAAAAAAACAAAAAAAAAAAAACAAAAAAAAAAAGAATATAAACACTCAGAGCCATCCCGAGAGGAGCTGCGGTGTCTAAGATTTAAGCACATTTCCTTAGCTGTCACCTGAGCTGAAATCGACACGACATACAAGAGGCACTACATGCCTGTGACGGTCACGCGCACAAAACAAAAAAGGCGATAAGCATACATCAGGGGTCCCCAACTCCGCTACTGGAGGGCCGCAGTGGCTGCAGGCTTTCATTCCAACCCTCTCCTTAATTGGTGACCTGTTTTTGCTGCTAATTAACTCCTTTTCCTTTCATTTTAATGAACTTGTCTTTTTAAGATTCGTGCCCCTGAATTTCTTAATTTCTTTCCTTAAACAGAAATGAAATGTGAAGTGAGGGAGCCAACAGAAGACCAACTCAGTCAGGGCCTCAAACTTCCACCAATTTCATTCCAACCAGTTGCTCAATTAGGCGCCGAGTCGTCTTCTTGTTAATTAAACTCGTTCTTTAATTCCACGGCTTGTTGCTCTCCTTCTGCAATGGCAGACATTTCTGAAATTTTTGCTGTTCTCTTTTCTAAGGGCACTGGGGACCTAAGCAGATCAGCATTCCCGAGACCCCCGCCTTTACCTTATTTTCAGTTATTGTATGATGGACACCAGTTGTTTTGGCTCATTTTGTATCTCGTTCTAGTTTGTCTGCTAATTAAGGGAAAAGAAACAATTAAGCCAGTGTTCTCAAACTCCGGTCCTGGAGGGCTGCAGTGGCTGCAGGTTTTCATTCCAACCCTCTCCTTAATTGGTGACCTGTATTTGCTGCTAATTAACTTCTTTTCCATTCATTTTAATTTACTTGTTTTTTAAGATTCGTTCTCCTGAATTTCTTCATTGTTCCACTGACTTGCTTCATTTCTTTCCTTAAATCGCACCAAAACAGAAATGAAATGTGAAGTGAGGGAGCCAACAGATGACCAACTCAGTCAGGGCCTCAAACTCCAACCAGTCGCTTAATGAGGCGCCGAGTCTTCTCGTTACTTAAACCTGTTCTTTAATTCCATGGCTTGCTGTTGCTCTCCCTCTGCAATGGCAGACATTTCTGAAATTTCTGATGTTCTTTTTTCTAAGAGCACTGGGGACCTGAGCAGATCAACATTCCCGAGACCCCCACCTTTCCTTATTCTCAGATATGGTATGATGGACACCAGTTGTCTTTGCTAATTTTGTATCTCGTTCTCATTTGTCTGCTAATTAAGGAAAAAAGAAACAATTAAGGCAGGGGGTCCTCAATCACAGTCCTGGAGGGCTGCAGGTTTTCATTCCCACCCTCTCCTTAATTAGTGACCTGTTTTTGCTGCTAATTAACTTCTTTTCCATTCATTTTAATTGGCTTGTTTTTTAAGATTTGTTCAACTGAATTGCTTCATTTATTTTCTTAAATGTCACCCAAACAGAAATGAAATGTAAGGTGAGTAAGCCAACAGAAGACAAACTAAGTCAGGGCCTTCAACTCCAATTTCATTCCAACCAGTTGCTCAATTAGGTGCCAAGTCTTCTTGTTAATTAAACCCGCTCTTTAATTCCATGACTTGTTGCTGCTCTCATTGTGCAATAGCAGACATTTCAGAAATTGTGGATTTTCTCTTTTCTAAGAGCAGATCAGCATTCCACGAGTTGTCGTCGCTCATTTTGTATCTCGTTCTTGTTTGGCTGCTAATTAAGGGAAAAGAATCAATTAAGGCAGGGGGTCCTCAGTCACAGTCCTGGAGGCCCATAGTGGCTGCAGGTTTTCATTCTAACCCTCTCCTTAACTGGTGAGCTGTTTTTGCTCCTAATGAACTCCTTTTGAATTCATTTGAACCCTTTTGGCCCTGACATCCTATTACTAGCGGTCACAAAAGCAGACCTCAGACATCAAAAGGCTTGTTGGCAGCCACCCGTATATTGTGTCCTTAGCTGCAAAAGGGTTGAATTGGTTGTGATGTTCACAGGTTTGTGAGGAGGTCCGAGTCTTCGAGAGCAAGTCAAGTAAAATGAATTCAAAAGGAGTTAAATAGGAGCAAAAAATCAGCAGGTCACTCATTAAGGAGAGGGTTAGAATGAAAACTTGCAGCAGGACCGGAGTGGGCGCCCCCTGCCCCCCGGCGTAGATGGTATGCTCGATGCTTTGAAACTGTGATCGACGAAAACTCAAAACTCGTGATTGTGTTTGAGGAGACCCCATCTATTAAAAAAAAAAAGACATGGGGGGGTCAGAGCCGTGCAGGAAAATCCCGTCAGTATGGAGACGTTCGCTGTGCCTCTCAGACAGCAGAAGCTAAAAGATGGCGGTGCGGCCAAAGCAGAGTATCAGATTCTGAAAGGCAATTGGTCACCTGGACGCACGGAGTCACCCGGAGTTGACTCATTATGTCACACAACACACACAACACACACACACACACAGACAGACATACACTAGTTCAGCCACCCTTCTTTGAAGTGTGAGTCCTCCATCTTTGAATATTATACGTATGACCCAGATCCCCATTTCTATGTACGGTGAGCAGACATCATCTCGACCTGGTGGTCCGTACGTTGGCCGAGGCTGGTAATGACGAATACTATTATGGTAAATAAGAATTAGCATTTGCAAGCCTACAAAAAAAAAAAAAAAATAAAAATTTGCATACAACATAATACACATGTCCAATAAATACAAATGACTTCTGTGGGCACCTCGGGGGGGTTAAGTGGGGGGGTTTGTGTACCAACGGAAAAATTGAAAAAACTTCACTTTCATTCCTCTATTTTTTTTTGGTGTCCATCCGGGACAGGGAGAAGGCCGCTCTTGTCCCATAACACACAGGTGACCGTATTATACATTCACTGAAACAAAGCGTAGTGGATGACAAAAGAGAGAGAGACCCCCAAACCCCCCCCACACCTGTAGTGTATTTAAAACGCTAAAATATTGCATTTGACTGCTCATCTCTTTTCTGGAAAAAAAACCCCAAAACAAACAAAAAACAGAAGAAGCAGTTTGCTTAAAACAGTGCAAAGTAAGGTAAACCCGTGCAATACGTCTAGGCTATTATTTCAAACCATTCAAAAATATGATTTAAAAGAATATCAAAAACAATGATTATAAAAATAGCAATATTAATGACAATGTAATGAATAGGCCCAGCCCTCTGAATAGCAAGTGCCTCGCCGTGTTGGCGCTGCGTTTGTTTCTCGCTTGTCTTCTTTCTTTCTTTTTCTTTTTGTTTGATGAGGCGGTCCGGTGTGGAACGTGCCCACCATTGTCCTCCCCAAGAACATCTGCCGCCCGAAGTCTCTGGCCTGGCGGTCAGCGTGGGCCGCACACACAACAAAGCTCTCTCTCTCTCTCTCGCACTCTCTATAGATAGAGTTGTAAGCCCCGCCTCTAACCCCTCCCCATAAACCCCACCCCCTTTCCACCACCTGTCTTTTAATCACAATACTTCTTGGCTTGACGTCCGTCAATGCAGCCACTATGACACTAAATGCTGGGGGACGTCGGAGGTGGTGGGCCGGTGGTCGGTGGGGGGTGGTTTGTTGCTGGCATACAAAATCAAAACACAAAAGTGAAAAGAAGCAAATCCCCCCACCCCCCCTTCCCCACGCTGCTGCCCCACTCCTCAGCATGCTGGGACGTCTCTCCACAGTCTTATTGTTATCGCCGTGTGTTGTGCCTTTATCCCCCAATTCTATGATGTATTCAGCACACCGTGATTGGCACCGGCCGTCTTTTTTACATTCCCCGTCTTCTCATTCGTCCGTCAGGCGGTGAGCTTCTGGATGGTCCGATTGTAGTACTGAGTGGTGAAAGCCTCCAGTGGGCTCCAATGACGGGCATGCAGCTCGATGACCTCCATCAGCAGGGAGCGGGTCAGCGGCGACTCCGACGGACACAGCATCTTGTCGCGTGCGGCCGCCAGCAGCTCACTCATCATCTCGGGCAGCTGCTCTTCCAGGAGCTTGCCGGTGCTCTGCAGCTGTTGTATAAAAAGAAAAGGAAAAGAAAAGAAAACAAAAGAACAAGAGCAGCAGGTCAGAGAGGCAGCAGACAGTGCCAAGGGAGCAATGAGTGCCTGACAGCAACCGACACATCATGAATGATAAGCGATGGTCTATAAGAATAGCAGACAACTGTCACAAAAACGGGACATTCAGCCCACCGCGCTCACCGAGACGAGAAGCTGCTGGAACAGCAACTCCGGAAAACTGAACAAGTGAAACAAGCACATCAGCTACACATTGGCGCCAGGACTCCAACTGGCCAGATTGCACCAGGACAGTACAAGAAGGGCGACAAAAAATGGGCCATTCAGCCCAACACATTTGTCCAAAACCAAAAAGACAAAATCAAACCATTGGGATTCCATGCCATATAACAATAAATAGAAGATTGATAGATAGATAGATAGATAGATAGATAGATAGATAGATAGATAGATAGATAGATAGATAGACACTTGATAGATAGGCACTATATATATAGATAGATAGATAGATAGATAGATAGATAGATAGATAGATAGATAGATAGATAGATATGAAAGGCACTATATAATAGATAGATAGATAGATAGATAGATAGATACATGAAAGGCACTATATAATAGATAGATAGATAGATAGATAGATAGACATGAAAGGCACTATATAATAGATAGATAATAGATAGATAGACAGACAGACATGAAAGGCACTATATAACAGATAGATAGATAGATAGATAGATAGATAGATAGATAGATAGATAGATATGAAAGGCACTATATAACAGATAGATAGATAGATAGATAGATAGATAGATAGATAGATGGATAGATAGACAGACATGAAAGGCACTATATAATAGATAGATAGATAGATAGATAGATAGATAGATAGATAGATAGATAGACATGAAAGGCACTATATAATAGATAGATAGATAGATAGATATGAAAGGCACTATATAATAGATAGATAGATAGATAGATAGATAGATAGATAGATAGATAGATAGATAGATAGATAGATAGATATGAAAGGCACTATATAATAGATAGATAGATAGATAGATAGATAGATAGATAGATAGATAGATAGATAGATTGATATGAAAGGTACTATATAATAGATAGATAGATAGATAGATAGATAGATAGATAGATAGATAGATAGATAGATAGATATGAAAGGCACTATATAATATATATAAGTATAGTATTTGTACATATAAGGTATATTCGGTTGACCGTTGCGCAGGCTCACAGCACTGTCACGAGTTCACAGATGACTCCAATGTCCACTTTCCAAATGACTCATTAAGTAACACACACACACACACACACACTCGCACACACACATTCTTGTTTAAACACACAGCAGGATGAAGCAGATCCAAATGACTCACATACATCGAACCTCACAATATCCATCTATTAATATTATCATTGTGGCCAGCTGACAATGGAGGAGAGGAAAAAAAAACCTCCAGTATCACTGGAGAAAGTAAACCTCTTGGGGTCTTTAGACAATTATAAGTCAAAGACAAAATCTGATGAAGTCACAGAGTGAATGCACGAACAAACCGTGAAATTAAATAAGTTTGATTGTAGCAGGGATTGGGCTGCGCTGGAACAACAACAACCGTCAGGCACTGCGGCCCCCTGGCCCACCCTATGTAGATCTCCTGGTGCTAACTTACTCCTCACTGTCCACTGAGGTGCTCATAACCTATCAACTGAATATGGCTGAACAAATCGCTTACCTCCATGGAGCAGCAGAGGACGGCATCTTCTTTTACTTTTGTCGACTCTAACAGCTGCAAGAGAGAGAAGAAGACATTTAGAAAAAGACAAACCAGAAGTGTTTTATTTGACATTAATTGCAACAAGCATTAGATATTAAGTGTGCTTTTTAATTCTATGGAAGGAGGATTAAATGTGTTTAAGAGATGGAGGGTGGATGAGTTACATCTGCACGGTCAGTAAGAGAACATGCAGCACGACTGACTCCTGGTCCAGGCGTTGAACTTGCCATATTCTAGACATGGCAACTCTCTACTGACAGAAGTACCAGTGTGTGTCACCAAAACACTGCTGATGATTGAAAATGCAGTGCCACGTCAGGGGTCCCACACATCGACATATGGGGTCCATGGCCAGGAACTTGTGGTCAGTCCTCACACACAAACCCACCAATTCTGACAAACTCCAAGCACTGATGATGCAACAATGGGCTACCATCAGTCAGGATTTGTCCCAGAAGTTAATTGCCAGCCTGCCATGATAAATTGCAAAGGTCTTGAAAAAGAAAGAAGGGCCAACACAGCAAATATGGACTCTTTGCATAAACTTCATGTCAGTGTCAATAAAAGCCTTTGAAACTTCTGAACTGCTTGTAATTCCACTTCAGTACACCATAGAAACACCTGAGAAAGAGATCTAAAAACACTTTGTGACACAACACTTCTCCAAACTTTTGGCCACCACTGTAAATGTAAAACATGCGAAGGAACACAAGGAGAACATGCCGACTGCGACACAAACACAGCCAGAAATGACAGCAGGGGTCCATGATCTATGAGGGAGGGTCTCTCAGTACTACACTCATAATAATAATAATAATAATAATAATAATAATAATAATAATAATAATAATAATAAGTTAGGGGCTTTGCCCCCTCCTCGCTTCGCTCACCAACCCCCATGCGGGTGCTACGCGCTGACCACTTCACGGCTCTGCCTCTCGCGTATGGGGAAGTGGATGTACAATTTAAACAGATTGTTATTTTCATGAGAATTGTTACATATGCATAATAGAACAAACAAACTATTTTACATAACAGTGAGTAAACAACCCAAGTAAAAAACAGTAAAACGTAATAAACTGAAAGAAAATTATGTTTCATGTTGTGTTAGAGGCATCTGTTGCGTTATACGATTTCATTCTGTTTGGCTTTGAAATTAACGTGCAAGTACTTTTTAAACTTTACACTTTTTACTGTAAAACTTCAGTAAAAACAATATTTGGTTTTAACCTTTCGTCGATATCGCATTGAATTTTGATTCCGTGTTTGGACTTACATCGTGACAACGCAGCGTATAACTGCCCGTGTGTGAAAATCGTTACTTTCTTCCTAATAAATAAACCGACCTTTTCAAATGTTTGCTCTGTGATTTGTCAATTGTTATAACTAAAGCTATTCTAATGAAGATCTCCTTTGGTGTCTAATGTTATCCCCTGAAGATTACCTTTCTTGTCGCCTGTTAAAATTTCACATGTCAGAACTGTTCGACCAATTTTGAATACAACTAATCTTGTCCTACTGCATAGCCCATCACTCAGACATAAATTACGCAATAACATTACGATACGTCCTTCTTTCTACAGTAATTCAGACGGTGGAAGGCTGGACGGTATTAACGGTTGTAGATATTCTTCGTGATATTGTAATTTGAAATTTTTCATCTTCTGTAACATCACCACCAACTGTTTCAGTAGAGTCTACTGATATGCATTTAGCCAATTTGCTGTGTAACTGATCGACAATTTTTGCATTAATTCATTTGACTTCATTGTTTTTCGGTTCTAGGATTGCCCGTGTACTCATTTCTTCTGTTATAACACTTCGGGATGAAATTCTTCAATAAGATTTGGACATAATAAGTCTTCGTTTATTGGGAAAATGTAAAAATGTATAAGAGCTGAGAGTGCAGGAACTGTGTCTGACAAAAGAATTCACATAAATGAGAGGTGAGAGGAACGCGGGCATGGGCCATTACCCGGAACCACGAAAAAATCTCTTTGAAAAAGTCTCGTCTCAGGATTTCCTTTTATAATAGAGAGATATTATATTGTATCAGATTAGATTAGATTGGATTGGACAAAAGCATTCAAACGAATGAGAGGTGAGTGGAGTGTGGGTGTGGTTTAATATGGTTGAAAGGAGGGTGGGACTTGAAAACATCTCTTGGCGATAGTCTTGTCTTGTCTCGAGATTTTCTTTTATAAGCGAGAGATAGTAATAGTTAATAAACAAGGACAAGAGTGGCTCCAGTAGTCATAAGTGCACTGAGAACCATCAAGAGTGGGTGCCAAGAGCAGCGGGACACACTCGTACACTCTTGTACAGTTGGAGTGAAAAGAGATCGTGAAGATCGCACTCTTTGGCCGCAATCTTGGATGAGCCCTCAGCTGAACAACAAGTGGAATTCAAAGCCCGAGAGGTCTGCTTGACTTCTGGGAAATGCACCAAGGTAACCAAAGAGCACTGAGCGGGGGGATCTAATAATAATAATAATAACTAGCTGACGTCCGCCGTAGCATATGGCGGTGTAAGAATAGGAATGGAAAACAGTGAGAAAGGAATTCAGAAATCAAGAAGAAAGAAATACTTCTTGAAAGACGCAGTTGTGAATAGGTGTTTGGGTGGAGATGACAGATAATGAGTTGAAAGATCTAACCCTAGAAAAAGCCACATACAACTAACTGACTGGTTGTTGTAGATTATTGCAAATCTTTGTGAACTTAATACAAGGCGGGATGTTGGGGTCGTGTTTGAAGTAAATGACAATGGCAGCATGGAGAATCTCGGAAAAAGCTTGAATTTCAGCTTCAATACCATAAACTCCAGATGTTGCCATTTATTGATAGTACTCATGATTTGTTGTGATAACTCGACTTGTTAGTTGGAAAGAACAACAGGAAGAGCGTCTCCAAATCTGTCCCAATGTGATACAACGAAATCTACTGCCCTGTGTCGTAGTGAGAGTGCATTGCCTTCTGTCAACCGTTTGTGTCAAGAAATAACCCACTGATAGGAACAGACAGTTGCCGGATCCCAGGATAGAGATGATGTTGTACAAAAACCCGTCGACAGAGAAGACACTGTCGTTCATTTTAAAACAAAGGCTTAGGAAACAACCGTCACAGTATAACGAAAATAGCAAGGAGCGAAACCAATGCCAATGGTCAAGAGAGTACCTTCCTGTAGCAGGCTACGGAAAAGACTCCCAGGCGCACACATGGCCGAAGTGAAAGGTCACGCGGTCAGGATAGGTATCGGCCGGTGACATGACACCAATGGGGTCATGAGAGAGAAGCGGGGAACGTGGTAGTCCGAAGGAGGAATAGGAATTGAGAAAAGCAGCGTGGGGGTGTATGGGAGGCCGCAGGCAGTGTGGGGAAGGGTTTGGAAGAGGACGAACAGGAATCGAGAAATGCCGTGTGGGCTGCGTGTGGGGGGGGACCGGTTTTGAAGAGGAAGCAGGACGAACCAGAAGAGAAATATATAGAAGATATTCTTTATATTTCTACAGCGATTTTCTCTCCGCTCAAAGTTCTCTACATAGTGAGTGCGGAGCCACTTCAGGCCCCACTAATGTACAGTACCCACCAGGCTCCACCATTTTGCGTCACAACGCTCATCATATATTAGCTACTAGATGGAGAAGTGAGAGAGAAACGGCCAATTAGAGACTGAGGATGATGAGGGGTGCAGAATGACTAGGCTGTGGTGGGCAGTTTAGCCAGGATATCGGGATACCCCCTACTCTTTATGAAGGACGCCCTGGGATCTTTAATGACCACATGGAGAGTCAGGAACCTCGTTTTATGTCTCACTTTTATAGCAGTGGCTGTGGCATTTAAACATTGCTCAGTTGGTACTAAGGGGCCCAAAGTGTGCAAAGGAAATATCACAGACACCATCACACCACCAGCACCAGCCTGAACTGTTGATACAAGGCAGGATGGATCTCTGCTTTTATGTTGTTGACACCAAATTCTGACCCGAGCATCCAAATGTCGCAGCAGCAATCGTGACTCGTCAGACCAGGAGACGTCCTTATAGTCTTCAATTGTCCAATTCTGGTGACCCCGTGTGAATTGTAGCCTCGGTTGCCTGTTTTTGGCTGACAGGAGTGTCACCCAGTGTGGTCTCCTGCTGCTGTAGCCCACCTGCTGCACGTGTTGTGTGTTCAGAGCTGCTCTTCTTCACACCACACTTGTAACGAGTACTTATTTGAGTTCCTGTTGCCTTTCTGTCAGCTCTGACCAGTCTGGCCATTCTCCTCTGGCATCAACAAGGCATTTCCGCTTTTCCCTTTTTCAGACCATTCTCTGTAAACCCTAGAGATGGTTGTGTGTGAAAATCCCAGGAGATCAGCAGTTTCTGAAATACTCAGAGCAGCAAGTCTGGCACCAACAACCAGGCCACATACGAAGTCACTTCAGTCTCCTTTCTTGCCCGTTCTGATGCTCAGTTTGAACTTCAGCAGGTCATCTTGACGACGTCAACAGGCCGAAATGCACTGAGCTGCTGTCCTGTGATTGGTTGATTAGATACAACAACAACAACAACATTTATTTCTAGAGGTCTTTTTCATCCAAATGATGTACTACAAGATGAAGAACAAAAAAATCTGCAGGGGTATCGAGGTCACGAGACCACCTGGCCGGCCCCCCTTACTGGGTAAATCAGGTGTGTATAATAACACTTTTTCAAAACTTGGCAGGATCTGATCAATAACATTTTAGAATAAGCATTTAGGAGTTGGTCTCGTCTGTTTACGGGAGATGGATGTCTGAAGCGAAGCTCCGTTAGCAGCGGCTTTATATTTTCTCTTATTTTTTATTATCCCGAGGTATCCTGTATTTACCAAACCCGAGGAGTAGTAAAGCAGAGTCGATGTATGTATGTTTGTTTGTCCGCCATACAAATCTGCACCGGGTGTCCGATCGCCACCAAACTGGGCATGGGGCTCCTTTGTGACCAGGAGGAGGTCATGGGGTATGTTTGATTTGGAAAAATGTTCGCGGTGAAGGGTAGGGCACCTTTTCACTGCACACAACGTTCGGCCCACGTCCCCGTACTTATCATCGACAAGATGGCCGCACGTTGCAACAGACATTCACGGCGGCGCCAGCTAGAGGCACCTTTCGTCCCCATGTGTCGCTCATTACCCATGTTTCTTTAAATTGCCAACAGATTGCGGAAGTGTCCAAGTATGAGAAGGCCGACTGCTTTGATCGCGTGAAGGGGAACCACTGTATGGATGTAAAACGTCAATGACCCAGAAGGCGTGACCGGCTGACACACCCGCGTTTCCGCGAGTCACACCTCCACACGCAGTGATAGCGCTGTATTTCATTCGCCAACGTCCATTATATGGCACCACATTTGAACAGAGGCTCACCTTAAAAAGACAGCATCCTTTTCCTGTCATTTTCCCCACACACAGCACCGGTTGTACGTCACTTCTCTCTGTAGTTACCATCGCCAGCATCCGTTAGATAGCAGCACGGTTCAACACAGACGTTCCTTACAAACAGCCCCCCCCTCCCCGCCATTTTTCCAAGTACAGTGTCAGTGCTACTCTTTCTCACTGGCTTTCCGTATTTGTAGTGCTATTTGCTCGCTTTCCGGCTCACAGTACGATTTCAGTGTTACTCTTTCTAACTGACTGATGCAATTTGTTCGCTTTCTGACTTATTGTAAATAAGGTAAATTCCTCTCACTGTGGTACTTATTCCGTGCGTATTACTATGTAACACATTATAATTGTCCTGCTTTTCACTAATATACCGATGCCACCGAAAATAACACATAGAATTGGAAGGTTGTCTGAAACGCCACAGCACACAGAATCCAGAGTGGACAAACTTACAATAAAATGTAAATCAGAAAACTGTTTGTTCTATTTCTATGTTCTGTTTCTTTCATTTGGGAAATTCACCAGTTATAAATTCCTGGGCAATGCCGGGTACTCCTGCTAGTATATATATATATATATATATATATATATATATATATATATATATATATATAAACATGAGTAACAGGAAAGGGGGTCAGAAAGAAACGGAAAAGAAACCTGAAGCTAAACCCAAGTCTAGGCAGGTATCAAGTCCAAGTGCAAGGTAAGGCCTTTCAGAGACTGACCTGGAACAGGCAGGCGAAAGCACAGACTCCCCAGGACCCCGCTCCACTGCGTCATCTCCAGCCGCGAGCGAAAATGGGAGCGAAGGTGCAAGTGATGCAGGTCACAATAGCTCACCGATGCCAGAAGATCACTTGAAACTGGAGATGGCCTTGCAGTCCTCACGAGCCGGAAGCACCAGCTGTAACGGGGATTATCACTTCACCTGCGGAGCACGAAAGCCGAAACGATCTGTCCGAACTGAAGGTAATGAACGCCATGGCCATAAATGAGCTCAGGAAAGGCATTCAGAAAAATATAAAGAAAGAAAGCGAGAAGACAAATGAGAAGCTGCGGCAGGATAATAAAGACCTGGAAAAACGTGTATATAATCGCTTTGACGCAGCCTTTGAAAGTATGCTGGAGAAAATTGAGGAACACAAAATGCGTCCAAACTGAGAGCACTTGCCGATCAGCTGAAAGACGTTAAGCAGACATTCACGACTCGAATTGAAACAGCGGAACATTCGGCATCTACCGCCGATAGAAAAGCTGCAGCTGAGAATTCTGAATGCAAAAAACTCGGAGACAGACTTGCGGCTCTGGAAGATGGATGCAGAAGGAATAATATTAGAATCGAAGGTCTACCTGAGAATCGTGAAAGTCCCAACCCAGTGAAACTCGTAGCTGAACTATTCTCAAAAATAATTGAAAAGTCAAGCAAAATGACCCCTTTTATTGGCTAACCAAAAAGATTACAATATGCAAGCTTTCGAGGCAACTCAGGCCCCTTCTTCAGGCTAACGGTAATGGCTAACACGGTACAACACCCTAGTACAGCGGTTCTCAAACTGTGGGGCATACCCGCCTGGGGGGTGCTGAAGCTGCACAAGGGGGGGCGTTGAATAAATGAACAAGACATCAAAATTAATTTTTTACATTTTTATTTCAAATTTATATTTGCAAGCATATAATCACAACGAATGCATTATAACTACAATTTAAATTAAACATTTCTAAGGCAAAGATCTAATGACTAAGGCCTTGTTCACACGGGCGTTAAGTTTTTGGATAAACGAACTTGCTCTGAACGTCCTAGACGTTTATGTTGCATTTTGTGGTGGCGATCGATTGACTTCTACACCGGCGTTCGTTTGTCTCTGTCTAACGCCAGCCTGCAGCCCAAATTGTAGTTTGTGTGTTAACCTGTGGAGGCAGTGTCGGGAACTGGATATGAAAGCCCTTGTCGTTATATTTGAGGTGCCTCCTTTCAATAGGGACCATTTTGCTATGTTAGATATTAATCTTCTTGTTTTAAAAATACTCGTAATACGGTGACGTAGGGAGAGAAAAAATCGCCGCCGCTACTGGGTTCATCCTCTGACTGCACAACGTCGGGTTAAAGGAAGTTTTTTTGTGCTTTATGAAGAAATGCGAAAATTTCCACGCAAGTTTTTTAATTACTGTCAGATGTCGGTTTCCACTTTTGATTGTCTGCTGCAGCTGGTGCAATGCCACATTGCACGCCGATCAACCAATATGCGACTTAGCCCCGAAGAGAGACTACTTGTCACTCTGAGGTAAGGAAACAGTAGTCGAGTGTGCGCTTACATATGTTATGCACTGAAATGCCCCCGCCATGGATTGCCCCCCCTACATAATCGTTATGAAATATTATATTAGAACATAAATTAATAGGTTCATGGTTTACAAATTACATGAGACAATAAAATAAAATAAGCAATATGAAAATATATATGTTGTATATGAAAACATAAAATATCCGGTCCTCCGGCGTAAAATAAGCGCAGAAAACGAACTAGAAGCGGTTTCCATGCGTTGTGGGTTTTGAACGGCAAGAAAAGCTGCATGCAACGTTTTTGATGCCATATAAGCGCTGCCGGACAAACGCCGCCACCAAAGCCCGTGTGAACACTCTCATTGACTCCTACGTAGAAAACACTCGGCGCTTGATCCGCGCCACCGGACGCTTCTGACGCAAAAAACGCTTGATTTTAATGCCTGTGTGAACAAGGCCTAACTGACGAGCGGCACCGCTGCTGCTGCTTTTATAGTCGCGTATTTTCAATCCAGAAAGTTCGAGACATATCGGTATCTGTCGCGAACATCCGGGTAACGGTAGATCAGGTGATAATGTGGCGCGACTGCACCACATTGGCAGCGTAGCCAATATTGCCATTGAGTTAAATAATTTACTGCGTATTCGGTTTGGTTTGTTGGACCAAAGTGCGTTCATCTCGTGCAGATTGACTTCATCGGTGTCTTTGTTTACGAGATTTTTAAAAATTAAAACATGTTTAATCGTTTCTTTACATAAAAAAATAATTAAATAAGAATAACTTATTCTTTGTTTTTGGGATTACTACCAAAAAACACACAAGGCATTTTAACAGTTATTAAAGCACTTTAAAAAAAAAAAATTGCAAATATTTCATTGAAGTTAGTCAAACACATGCAGATCTTATGGAAGTGAAAATGATAGGATACCGCGACACCGCACGAGTATCATACCTTTATCAGTTGTATCAGGGGTTATTCTCATCTATTTTATATTATGCAGGGGGCGCAAATTTATTCCAGGTAGAAAAGGGTTTGGTTAAAAATACGAAAGTTTGAGAACTGCTGGCCTAGTACTATAAAAATAATTGGAAAATAAGTTTAAATCAGATACCGAGATGGCGGCAGCTTATCGCATACGTGAATCAATACCTCTAAACCTAGGACTCTAATTGTTCGCTTCGAGAGATTACAATTTAATCTTAAAGTAATGTCACTTCTCAGAGAGAAACAAGAGATTCTATTTGAAAATAAAAAACATTCACATCTTCCCTGATTTCTCACCCTCAATACTAGAAGCATTTAAATTGAGGAAGCGGATTCTCTCCGCTCTTTTACTCCATTTATCTCCATTTATTATGTTATCTATTCACTTATCTTTACTAGCATACAGTTTTACACTGCAGGCCTGGCTCTCTTTCTCAGTTTTGTTTCAAACCTTTATTTGTTTTGTAAAACTTGAATTACAGTCAAAGTAAAAAGTCTGTGAACCCCTAGGAATTCTCTCTACTACTGGGGCAGCAGTTATTAAAGGGCAGCAGTAGCTCAGTCGGTAGAGCGGGTTGTCAAGCAATCAGAGGGTCGCAGGTTCGATCCTGGCTCCCGGCATGAGAATGCAGCTGTTGTGTCCTTGGGCAAGACACTTAACCTACCTTGCCTGCTGGTGGTGGTCGGAAGGATTGGTGGCGCCAGTGTTCGGCAGCCTCACTTCTGTCAGTGTGCCCCAGGGCAGCTGTGGCTACAAGTAGCTTATCATCACCAGCGTATGAATGTGTGTGTGAATGGGTGAATGACTGTTGTGTTGTAAAGCGCCTAGGGGGTTCTTGAACTCTAGTAGGCGCTATATCAAATACAGGCCATTTACTGTCTAAATCCCATATAAAACAGGACCGCATCTTCATGTCAGTCACCATAATAAACAAACACCGTCTCCTATAACTAAAGATACACAGATTTTCAAAGAATTTTGACCATATTGAATAAATCATTCAAACTGTGAAACTGAAGGTTGGAAACAGTAAGTGAACCCTAAGCGAATGACTTTTTAAAAAGCTCATTGCAGTCCGAATTTCGCACACCCGGGGCCTCATGTATAACGCCGTGCGTAGAACTCGCACTATAACATGGCGTAAGCACAAAAGCCGAAATGTGCTTACGCACAGAAAAATCCAGACGCAGGAATCTGTGCGTACTCTACGTTCTTCCGCTCCATAAATCCCGATCAGCGTGAAAACTAACGCTCGTGCACGCGCTTTATGTAACGCCCCAACTCCTCCCAGAATTACGCCTCTTTGAATATGCAAATGAATATAAATCGCCCTTAAGCTCAGCCTTCTGTGAAAAGACAATAGGAATAGCACGGGGGAAAATATAAGAATTTCAGCGAATACCAAGTGGAGGCAAAGGAAAAACATACTATTTGTTCAAAGAAACTGTGGTATAATCAACAAAAGGAAGTTGAGTGAGTGACATAGCGTGTTGGAGAAACTTGAAAGTTCACATTCACAAAATCGCACAGTGCCGGAAATAAAAAAGAAGTCACGTATCAAAGTCGCCGTGGAAAGCCGAGTCGTAGCCCACCGTCTGAGTGTCATATGAAAGTTTATTAGGATACAGAGAACAAAAGGCACACAGTGGGGAAAAAGCACGAAATGTCAACTTCAATCTCGCCATTTCCACTTTAATCATGTAGTTTATTTTATCATTAAAGTAGAACATCATAAACTTCATCTTAAAATCATTTAATTAACCAGTTTCTCAAATCCCATCGTAATTAAAGTTGCATGTTAAATGCTTTGTGTTGTATTTGATCTTCTATGTGCTCTATGTGTGTGAATCACTACTTGCTTCTTACACCGGCTCTCTTCCTCCAACTGGACACAGAATCCATTACATTTGTGATATTACAGCTCTCTGAATAACTAAAATACTGAGATGTATACGTGATATCATTTTCATGATGACAGGAGTTAAAGCACGTTATTAAACATGAGTTTCACGGCGCAGTGATTGTGTGCGACCTTCGATGAAATAACTTATTGCAGCAGTACTCAGGGGCAGCTCTAGGCTTGTGGTGGCACTGGGCAGAGGAAGAATCGGTGGCTCCTTCGCCCGCCAATGTCAGTAAGGTAGCTTATGCACGGTGGATGGCCACGTCCGTTGCAGACACTGCATAGCCGCCTCGTGCTCATGACACAAGCATTTAACTTTTGCCGAAATTTGTCGCTGTGTTTTTAGCTCTGTCGTTATTTTCTCTTTCTGTGTTATATTCAATATATATTGGCGCAGCCGTCACTGCAGTCCTTGCTTTTCTTTCCCCAAATACCCAATCACCACACAATCAGCTCTGTAATAGAAGTTAAGCCATCTGTAATTCTTCAAAACGTTTAAGGAACATTGAAATATCTTCATAGTACATGTTTAATTATTCTATCCTTCACGACTCTCCCAGTGAAGAATATAGATTATTCAAATGAAGTTAAAGTTTTATCTGTATAATTTAACAAACATATTTTGCTGCATTTCACCTTAAAAATGATATCTTCATCATATGTAAATATGCGCTTTATAAAGTGGCTCAGGTTGTGAGATATTATAACTGTAGTGCAAGTTTACAGTGAGGTGATTGTACTTATAAGTACCAACAGTTCTACAAGGTGCACTTGATTGAGTGCATTTAAAGTTCTTGGGATGAAACTGTTTCTGAACCGCGAGGTTCGTACAGGAAAGGCTTTGAAACGTTTTGCAGTGGCTGAGACAGCGTGTACTTGATGCTGTATACCGATAATTCTCTTTCCGATCAGCTGCTGCTGTGATTCACACTCAGATACAGTGATAGAAATACTCCGAGTGGTGCAGTGAGAGAAATATTGAAAAAGATGATCCGCTGTGGCAACTCCTAATGGGAGGAGCTGAAAGAAGACGAAGAAGAAGAAGAAGACGAAGAAGAAGAAGACGAAGAAGAAGACGAAGACGAAGAAGAAGAAGACGAAGAAGAAGAAGAAGAAGAAGAAGAAGGTGCAGTGAGAGTAACAACGCTAAAGCAGTTATGGTATTTGGAATACTATGGCTGTTCCCTGGACCATTATATTGTTACGAGTTAATTACAATCAGATGCGTTACACTAATCAACAATATGCAGTTAGTTTCAGGAACAACAACAACATTTATTTATATAGCACATTTTCATACAAAAAATTGTAGCTCAAAGTGCTTTACAAAATGAAGAATAGAAAAACAGAAGACACAATAAAAAATAAAAATAAGTCAACATTAATTAACATAGAATAAGTAAGGTCCGATGGCCAGGGTGGACATAAAAAACAAACAAAAAAAAAACTACAGACGGCTGTAGAAAAAAAATAAAATCTGCAGGAATTTATTCAGTGTATTTATAAAGCCGCATCAGGAAAATAAGGTGTAACCACACAGGAACAGTAGCACTGCTTTGACGCTGGGTGCCGCCAGTCTGCAAAACCAAGCGGAGAACTTGCGTACGACAAGGTATGAGGTACCATGGAAAAGTGCGTGGCTTTACGCCAAGTGTAGGTTTTATACATCGCGATTTGAACGTGGAAAAGTTCTTACGCAACATTTCTGTGCGTACGCACCGTTTATACATGAGGTCCCTGGAGTCCATTTAATGAAACAAGTTCAGAGGTGCGGCCCTCAATGACTTTGATTGATCAAAAACACGATAAAGTTTGAGTTTTGGAGAAGAAGCATATCCAGATGGGAATCACGCCTCACACAAAAGAGCTGTCTGAAGAGCTGCGATGGAGAATTGTTCATCTACATAAGGCTGGAAAGGGTTACAAAGTCAATTCAAAGATTTGAGATCTTCATCAGTGTACTGCTAGGCAAGTTGTCTAGAAATGGAGACCATTTGGTATTGTGGCTACAAGATGACCCCAAGAGCACAACACAAAGTCAGCAATAAGGTAAAGAAGAACCCTAGAGTGACAGCAAAGGACTTGAAGAAATCGTCAGAACTGGCAAACATCTCCATTCAGGAGTCAACTATACGCAAAACATTGAACAAGAATGGAGTCCATGGCAGGACACCAAGAAGGAAGCCACTGCTATCAAAAAACAACAATGCTGAATGCCTGAAGTTTGTGAAAGAGCACTTAGACACTCCACAACGGTACTGGGAAACTGTTTTGTGGAATGATGAAACCAAAACTGAACTACAGTGCATCTGGAAAGTATTCACAGCGCATCACTTTTTCTACATTTTGTTATGTCACAGCCTTATTCCAAAATGGATTCAATTCATTTTTTTCTTCACAATTCTACACACAACACCCCATAATGACAACGTGAAAAAAGTTTACTTGAGATTTTTGCAAATTTATTAAAAATAAAAAAATTGAGAAAGCACATGTACATAAGTATTTACAGCCTTTGCCATGAAGCTCCAAATTGATCTCAGGTGCATCCTGTTTCCCTGATCATCCTTGAGATGTTTCTGCAGCTTCATTGGAGTCCACCTGTGGTAAATTCAGTTGACTGGACATGATTTGGAAAGGCACACACCTGTCTATAGAAGGTCCCACAGTTGACAGTTCATGTAGGGCACAAACCAAGCATGAAGTCAAAGGAATTGTCTGTAGACCTCCGAGACAGGATTGTCTCGAGGCACAAATCTGGGGAAGGTTACAGAAAAATTTCTGCTGCTTTGAAGGTCCCAATGAGCACAGTGGCCTCCATCATCCATAAGTGGAAGAAGTTCGAAACCACCAGGACTCTTCCTAGAGCTGGCCGGCCATCTAAATTGAGCGATGGGGGGATTAGTCAGGGAGGTGACCAAGAACCCAATGGTCACTCTGTCAGAGATCCAGAGGTCCTCTGTGGAGAGAGGAGAACCTTCCAGAAGGACAACCAACTCTGCAGCAATTCACCAATCAGGCCTGTATGGTAGAGTGGCCAGACGGAAGCCACTCCTTAGTAAAAGGCACATGGCAGCCCACCTGGAGTTTGCCAAAAGGCACCTGAAGGACCCTCAGACCATGAGAAACAAAATGCTCTGGTCTGATGAGACAAAGATTGAACTTTTTGGTGTGAATGCCAGACGTCACGTTTGGAGGAAACCAGGCACCGCTCGTCACCAGGCCAATACCATCCCTACACTGAAGCATGGTGGTGACAGCATCACGCTGTGGGCATGTTTTTCAGCGGCAGGAACTGGGAGACTAGTCAGGATAAAGGAAAAGATGACTGCAGCAAAGTACAGAGACATCCTGGATGAAAACCTGTTCCAGAGTGCTCTTGACCTCAAAATGGGGCGACGGTTCATCTTTCAGCAGGACAACGACCCTAAGCACACAGCCAAGATATCAAAGGAGTGGCTTCAGGACAACTCTGTGAATGTCCTTGAGTGGCCCAGCCAGAGCCCAGACTTGAATCTGATTGAACATCTCTGGAGAGATCTTAAAATGGCTGTGCACCGACGCTTCCCATCCAACCTGATGGAGCTTGAGAGGTGCTGCAAAGAGCAAAGGGCGAAACTGGCCAAGGATAGGTGTGCCAAGCTTGTGGCATCATATTCAAAAAGACTTGAGGCTGGAATTGCTGCCAAAGGTGCATCGCCAAAGTATTGAGCCAAGGCTGTGAATACTTATGTACATGGGAGTTCTCAGTTTTTTTATTTTTTAATAAATTTGCAAAAACCTCAAGTAAACTTTTTTCATGTTGTCATTATGGGGTGTTGTGTGTAGAATTCTGAGGAAAAAAAATGAATTTAATCCTTTTTGGAATAAGGCTGTAACATAACAAAATGTGGAAAAAGTGATGCGCTGTGAATACTTTCCGGATGCACTGTATTTGGGTGGAACAATCAGAACTTCATTTGGCATAAAAAGGGCACTGCATGTCAACATCAAAACATCATCCCTACAGTAAAGTATGGTGGAGGGAACATCAAGATTTGGGCCTGCTTTGCTGCATCAGGGCCATCATTGAGGGGAAAATGAATTCACAAGTTTATCAACAAATTCTCCAGGATGATGTGAGGGTGTCTGTCTGTCAACTTCAGCTCAGAAGAGGCTGGGTGATCCAACAGGACAACGAGCCCAAACATCGCAGCAAATCCACAGCACAATGGCTTCAGAAGAACAAACTGTGCCTTTTGGAGCGGCCCAGTCAGAGCCCAGATGTCAATCCTACTGAATGACGTGAAGAGAGAGAGCCACACACAGAAGACAACCAAAGAATATGGAAGAGTTAAGGCAGTTCTGCAGGGTAAGAATCGGCTCAAATTCCACCTCACACGATGTGCAGGTCTGATCTGCAGTTAAAGGAAGCGCCTGGTTGAGGTCATTGCTGCCGAAGGAGGGTCAACCATTTATTAAATCGCAAGGTTCTCTTACTTTTTTCACTACCACTGTGAACGTTGAATGCGTTTGTAAAATAAAGACATGAAAGAGTAGAATTGTTTGTGTGTCGTTGGCTTAAGCTCATTGTGTATATCAGGACCTGGGACTTAGATGAAGATCAGATGAATTTTAATGGCCAGTTCATGCAGTAAAGCAGATCATTCCAAAGGGTTCACATACTTTTAACTTTAACTGTATGTGTATGGAATGTTATTTAATTTGAATAAAATCACTAAAATTAAAAAACAGGTGTACCTAATAAAATGGCCCATGAGTGGTGGATACCACCCTTCAAGACCACCAGGCTGCCAACTACGGGAAGATACTTAGGTACAGTTTCAGCTTTTTCTATTTAACGGGTTCATCTGCACGGCAAAAACAAACAAATAGAAAAATGCACCTTAAAAAATTGTGAGCACGCCATGTCTGACTTCACAGAATAAGCCAAACTGAAAAAGCGCGTCGTCTCAGCATTCAGACTTTTTCTCTTTATTTTCTTCATCAGTGGCTGGCCAACTGTCTGTTTTATTTTCCCACCCAGCCGAGAAGCTCAGAAAGTCTTCAATTTCCAACTCCTAGACGTCTAGTGGTGGAATTCAATTTGTCTGCGGTAAATGGGTGCTTAATTGGGACAAACGGCGCCACGAATGCTGAAGCAAGTTTATGAAATCCTAACACGCCGATGCCATGCCGCTGGTACTCTGGACTGAGCCCCTCTCTTCTCCCGTGTTATCTGTGACTGCCCACGAGAGGTGAGGAGAAGAGTTTAAGTTTACTGCAGAATGGTGTAATAAAAATATGCTTGGGCCAGAGGACACCATTGCTGGAAACCTCAGTAAATACGGCCGTTTATGTTACGTTTGTCACAGGGATTGGCCAAAAAAAAAAGTGATGCTAAGAGTGGCGGCCCCTCCGGGTCAGTGCGGGGGCGTAACGTACTTACAGTAAATGATCGTGACGAGAAAATAACCAATAAGCTGGTGTAAAGGCCAGCCCCGACACAGACAGGCGTAGGACACGGGTTCAAAGCACACAAGCGTTTGATTTTCGCTTTCTTCATGCCTTCCTCGTTCCCACAAGCACAACACAGTTAAAAAAATATTCTTTTTCCTTTTCCTTCTCTTTCTTTCTCCTCCACTTTCCCTCATCCTCCTCCTCCTCTTGGCTCCGAGTATCAACTGCTGGCTCCTTTTATAACGCCCCCTTCTGGGAGGTACAGTATACCGGTTTATACTGAAAACCGTTTTTTACTTTTGTTAGGATATGGATTTTTTCTGCAGACCCCCGTGACCCTGTGTTCGGATTCAGCGGGTTGGGAAATGGATGGATGGATTTTTTCTTATACCGCAATACCAGTTTAAACGGGGGTGTCAAACTCCAGGCCTGGAGGGCCGCAGTGGCTGCAAGTTTTCATTCTAACCCATTTCCTAATCAGTGACCAGTTTTCACAGCTAATTAACTCCTTTTCTCTTCATTTTAATAAGCCCTGTTTAAAGGATTCAGTCCTCTGAATTGATTTGTTTCTTCGTTAAATGGCAGCCAATCAGAAATGAGATGTGAAACGAGCCGACGGATGACCAGCTCAATTGGGTCTTCAAACTCCAACCAATTTCACTCCAATCCCTTTCTTATTGAGAAGCCAATTCTTGCTGTTAATTAAACTCGTTATTTAATTCCTTAGCTTGTTGCTGCTCTCATTCTGCCACAGCACACATTTCCAAAACTGTTGTTTTTCTGCTTTTTCTAAGAACACCATCCTAATCTTTTGGTGTCTTCAGAAATCAGCCTTACTGAGAACGTCACCTTTCTTTATTTTCAGATATTTTGTGATGGGTACAGGTGAGCTGGTCATATGGCAACTGTTTTGTGTCTCATTACTGTTTGGCTGCTAGTTAAGGAAAAAGAAATAACTATGGGGCCCGAGTCAATTTAATTAAAAGAAGTAATCAGCACTAATTAAGAAGATGGTAAGAATGAAAACCTGCAGCCACAGCGGCCCTCCAGGACTGGAGTTTCGACACCCCTGATCTAAACATGGTGCAGCGGGAAACTGTTTAAGGGGGGACGTTTTTCGCTTCTACGTTCTTTTAATAAATGTTGGTTTTAAGGCTGGAGGTGCGGTGTAGTGGTTAAAGCTTTGGACCTCCAACTCTTGAGGTTGGGGGTTCAAATCTTGCTACTGAAACTGTGTGACCATGAGCCAGTAGTTTCACCCAAGTCAAGTTGGGGAGCACGCACTGGTACAGTGCGTTGCCGTACCCACTACACGACGAAACAACTCGGGATCCCGGTTGGCAACCCCCCCCAGGAAGACAGCGTGGTCCAGTCCCACCCTCTATCTGCTGCAGCCAGGTGTTACGTGGGCAACCCCTTGGCCTGGTCCAGCCACTCGAGTCCCCAACAATGAGGGTCCAGTGAGCCGGATCACCCTCGGGGAAACGCGCCACATGGCCGTAGTGCCGTAACTGACGCTCCCTCTCAATGCAGGTCATGTGTCTCAGTCAGGACTCCATGAGCAACACAAAGTCAAACCAGCAGTCCCAAAGGATTTTCCGGAGAGACACAGTACCAATGGAGTCCAGTCTTCATCTCAGGTCACTGGATAGCATCCATGTTTCTCAACCATATAGCAAGACAGGAAGCACCAGGACTCTAAAGACTTGGACTTTCACCCTTTTGCAGAGATATATGTCCTTATTTTTGTTATGATATGGATGTTTCTTATACCGCAACACCGGTTTAAATAGCCTAAAAAACTTTCGGAACGTGACGCAGTGGGAAACTGTTTAGGGGGGGACTTTTTTCGCTGCTACACCGCTAACAAGCATGCAATGGAGTACAAGCGTGAGTGGAGGAATTGAGCTATGAAAATGGACAGAGAACATTCCGAAACTGAAGCTGTAGCAGACGATAAAGTTGAACGTGATGACACAGAAGAACTTTTACAGAAAAAAGGAGCCGTGTCTGTTATTGTCTGGAGATACTGTGGTTTTAGAAGGTTGGTTTTGGACCAAACAACTATTTACTGCAAATGCTGTCGAGCTAAAGTTGTCAACATGAGCAATTTGCTGCACCACCTTAGCTGCAAGCAAGTAAGGAACTAAGATTGGCCCCCTCCACGTCCTCAGGTAAAACTGAAAAAGCTGGAGGACACTCGAATCAGACGTCACTTGTAGACGCGTTTGCTAGAGATACTAGATATGACAATAAAAGCAAGCGGTGGATCGAGAAAACCAACGCCATTACAATCCATATACAGTGGTGTGAAAAACTATTTGCCCCCTTCCTGATTTCTTATTCTTTTGCATGTTTGTCACACAAAATGTTTCTGATCATCAAACACATTTAACCATTAGTCAAATATAACACAAGTAAACACAAAATGCAGTTTTTAAATGATGGTTTTTATTATTTATGGAGAAAACAAATCCAAACCTACATGGCCCTGTGTGAAAAAGTAATTGCCCCCTGAACCTAATAACTGGTTGGGCCACCCTTAGCAGCAATAACTGCAATCAAGCGTTTGCGATAACTTGCAATGAGTCTTTTACAGCGCTCTGGAGGAATTTTGGCCCACTCATCTTTGCAGAATTGTTGTAATTCAGCTTTATTTGAGGGTTTTCTAGCATGAACCGCCTTTTTAAGCTCATGCCATAGCATCTCAATTGGATTCAGGTCAGGACTTTGACTAGGCCACTCCAAAGTCTTCATTTTGTTTTCTTCAGCCATTCAGAGGTGGATTTGCTGGTGTGTTTTGGGTCATTGTCCTGTTGCAGCACCCAAGATCACTTCACCTTGAGTTGACAAACAGATGGCGGACATTCTCCTTCAGGATTTTTGGTAGACAGTAGAATTCATGGTTCCATCTATCACAGCAAGCCTTCCAGGTCCTGAAGCAGCAAAACAACCCCAGACCATCACACTACCACCACCATATTTTACTGTTGGTATGATGTTCTTTTCTGAAATGCTGTGTTCCTTTTACGCCAGATGTAGCGGGACATTTGCCTTCCAAAAGTTCAACTTTTGTCTCATCAGTCCACAAGGTATTTTCCCAAAAGTCTTGGCAATCATTGAGATGTTTCTTAGCAAAATTGAGACGAGCCCTAATGTTCTTTTGCTTAACAGTGGTTTGCGTCTTGGAAATCTGCCATGCAGGCCGTTTTGCCCAGTCTCTTTCTTATGGTGGAGTCGTGAACACTGACCTTAATTGAGGCAAGTGAGGCCTGCAGTTCTTTAGACGTTGTCCTGGGGTCTTTTGTGACCTCTCGGATGAGTCGTCTCTGCTCTTGGGGTAATTTTGGTGGCCGGCCACTCCTGGGAAGGTTCACCACTGTTCCATGTTTTTGCCATTTGTAGATAATGGCTCTCACTGTGGTTCGCTGGAGTCCCAAAGCTTTAGAAATGGCTTTATAACCTTTACCAGACTGATAGATCTCAATTACTTCTGTTCTCATTTGTTCCTGAATTTCTTTGGATCTTGGCATGATGTCTAGCTTTTGAGGTGCTTTTGGTCTACTTCTCTGTGTCAGGCAGCTCCTATTGAAGTGATTTCTTGATTGAAACAGGTGTGGCAGTAATCAGGCCTGGGGGTGGCTACGGAAATTGAACTCAGGTGTGATACACCACAGTTAGGTTATTTTTAACAAAGGGGGCAATTACTTTATCACACAGGGCCATGTAGGTTTGGATTTTTTCTCCTAAATAATAAAACCATCATTTAAAAACTGCATTTTGTGTTTACTTGTGTTATATTTGACTAATGGTTAAATGTGTTTGATGATCAGAAACATTTTGTGTGACAAACATGCAAAAGAATAAGAAATCAGGAAGGGGGCAAATAGTTTTTCACACCACTGTAGCTAACGTGTCACTGGACAGAGATTGTTAACATGAACAGAAAGTGAAGTTGGTTTACAAAAAAATATTTACTATTTATTCCTTTTCTAAGACATGTTTGGTGCAATACAACTTTTAACAAGCACCTCTGGATATTTTACTAAGTCTAAATGCCCCTTTGGATGGTGGAAAATATGTTGTCAAAATTATAGTTTAAGTTGTTTGCAAAATTTGTTAAATAAAAAGGTTCTATATTTTGACTGCAACTATCATGCAATGTGATTAGTGGAACTCCCTTGAAAACTAGCACTTTATGAAGCCATGCAAACCTGTATTAATACTTGAGTGCACATTAAAATGTTTTTTGTACAATTCTCATGACAGTGGAGTAGATTATTCTTAGTCAGCCTACTGCAGTGGAAAATGTGGTTAACATCCACTCATGCATGGGAAAAAAAAATACCATTGAATACCGTGAAACGTGATAATTTTAAAAAATACCGTGATATAGAATTTTGGTTGTACCGCCCAGCACTACCTAGTCAGGTAAAGTCACAGCGACAACGCGACAAGATGTCCAGAGCAGAGCGACTACGACGTCAGTAGGACACAGAGGTTTGAGCTACGAGAAAAGACAGAAGGAGATGAACATCTTCAGCTTAAACAAACACAGATTAAAAGATGACACAACTGAAGTGTTTACAATTATGAAGGGAATTGTGGATTTCTGTGGATCCAAGCCGTGACTTTAAAATCGGTTCAATAAGAACACGGGGGCACAGTTGGAAACTCGCGGATGGTAAATTTCACACACGTGTTACAACGGTTTTCTTCACACAAAGAACCAGAGACACGCGGGCTGCATTACAAAGTCATGTGGTGGACAGCAGAACTTGAGGGTTCTTCTGATTTTCACGTGATGTGATTTTAGATAAGAGAGACTAATAGGATGGACAAACTTTTTGGGCTGAGTGGCCCGTTCTCATCACAGATTTATTATATTCTAATGCTCTGCTTAGTGAGGGTCATTCAATATTTATGAAGAAGAAGCCACTGACGCGGTGGTTTAATTTGTCCGATCCAGAGCTCTGCTGGCGGTATCTGCGGTAGGTGTGCTCTTCCTGAACCATTCTAAGTATGAGATAACAACACACCCTGTGAGATAACAGATTGCAATCAGACAACAGTATTATCTGAGATAATTGTAAACCATTTGGGATAAGAGCATACTGTAACAACGTCCAAAATAAGAGCACAACGTCTGAGATAACACCATACCCTCCGAGATAACAGCCCACCGCCTGACAAAACTGCATAGCCTGTGAGATAACAGCATACAAATGGAGGTCACAATGTATGGTCTGAGAGAACAGCACACCACCTGAGATATCATCATACTGTCTAAGATAAAGCATACCCTCTATGATAACAACATACCCTCTGCGATAAACAACATACCCTCTATGATAACAACATACCCTCTGTGATAACAACATACCCTCTGTGATAACAACATACCCTCTATGATAACTGCATACCCTCTGTGATAACAAAATACCCTCTATGATAACAACATACCCTCTGCGATAAACAACATACCCTCTATGATAACTGCATACCCTCTGTGATAACAACATACCCTCTGCGATAAACAGCATACCCTCTGTGATAACAACATGTCCTCTATGATAACAACATACCCTCTGTGATAACAACATACCCTCTATGATAACTGCATACCCTCTGTGATAACAACATACCGTCTATGATAATAACATACCCTCTGTGATATCAGCATACCCTCTGCGATAAACAACATACCGTCTATGATAACAACATACCCTCTGTGATAACAACATACCGTCTGTGATAACAACATACCATCTGTGATAACAACATACCCTCTGTGATAACAACATACCGTCTATGATAACAACATACCCTCTGCTGTAAACAGCATACCCTCTGTGATAACAGCACACTGTCTGACATAACCTTAGCCTGTGAGATAACAGCATACCCTCAGGGTGCCATCCAGGACTACATGTGGCCTCTCCAATGCTCCTGTGTCAGTACTCATCACCTCTTGCCACACGCACCGTCGAGTGTCCGGGCCCACTTGTAGTGTTTTTTGGGGAGGGGGGAGGTTTGCCCCTCATTAGCTGAATCAGTTCCACCCTCCTCAAATAATCAGGCAACCCGTTAAGAACAGGACTGTGACTAAAAGGCGAGGGAGACAAATACAGCGGAAGGCTGGCACTTCAAATGTTTTTCTTTTTCTGACATTCAAACAGAGTTTACAAGTAAGTGGATGCAAACTAAAGTTCAACTTAAGGACTGCACTTATGAATTATAACTCTGTGTGTGCGGAACTGCAAAGGTCAGCACTATTCAGCCAAAGAGACACACACACACAAAATAAGGACCTCTTTGTTAAAGGTGGGCACCCAGGAGTAGAGGACGATCAAAGCAGGAGCGAGCAGTTCTGGATTTTGTCAGGAAAGCGGCTCACAGCCAATGGATTTGGGGTTGGGGTGGAGGGAGGTTTGGGGGGGGGGAGTTGGCTACACAAATTATAAAAACCTCAAGATACATGAAATGGCACAAAATAAAACAGGAAACCACGAGCCAGCAGAACACCCCCAATTCCTGTCTCCCTCTACTCGATTTTTGTTTTAACTGACAACCTTAGACAGAAAGGGAACAGCCAAAGGTCAGCGGTTATGAAAGGAATACCTTCACCCACCGCTGCTCCATAAACTGCCGGCATCTTGATTCGTCTCGATGAGTTCAGTGCAATATTTATGCCATCTTTGCCTTTTTTTGCCTCCCCATCGCAGTTTTAATTTCAACTTTGATCACATTAAGTCAAACACATCACGTCGCCTGTTGTTTTGGGATGGAGCCTACTTCATGCTTGGCAGGCCGGGAACATTTGGCTTCCCATGATATTTTTTGCGGACTTTGCTATCACTTAGTGCCAGACGTGTATTTTTTTTTTCTTTTCTGAATGGCGCAATACAGTAAATGACATTTATTAATGGCTTCATGTTCCTCAGAAGCCATATCTACGCTTGTCATTTGAATGGAGACATAGAGTTCTTAATAAACACGGGCAGCAAGAAGGAATGCTGGTTAGCGCCAATGCCTCGCAATTTTTTACGAGAGTGGCCGGCAGCACGGGACCCCCGGATGGGACGCTAGAATATTCTACTCACACTGGGGTGATTCACACCTGGGTGTCTGGAGCAATAAGTGCCAGCGACACTGACCACTGTGCCAGCCACAACAGCTGACAGTCCAGAATGTGAAAACGTCACAGCGGGCAGTGATTCGAACCCAATGTCCTTTAACGAATAATGAGACACAATGGAACTCATCCAGGAAATCGTCACCCCCTTCAAGTGCATTATTTAGTAGATGGCAGCCAAGACCACCTTGAGCCCGCATGCACAGGTCTCTCTTTCTCTGTCTAGTGTGGCACATCTGGAGACAGCGTCTGCCATTTTCTTCATTCTCCTTTGCAACACTGCTTGAGCTGTTTGAGGTGTCATGGGGATATCGGGAATGGACGACCTGTGTCAAGTTGAGCTGAACTGAGATCTGGACTCTCCGGGATGTTCACATTGGTCACTGCTGTGTAGCTCTGGCTCCATGCACGTTTCTTACAGACTCCATCAGGTGTTTCTCCAGGATTTCCCCCATCATTGAAAGCATCCAGAGCCTGCTGCAGAGAAACATTCTCACAACCTGACGCTGTCACCGCCAGGCCCCACAGTAATGATGGTGGTGTTCTGTTGGTAACGTTGTGGAATTGTGGGGTGTCAAACCGGGCCATCCCTTTTATTGTCCGGAGATAGAAACTTAAACAAAAATTAACCAAAGTAGTACTTGTTGATGTGTGTCCCTTCAACAGTTGCTCCAGTGGAGTGCTGGCTGGTAATGACGCCTCCTTCCCTCTGGGACACCCGGCCAGATCATAAGGGGTTAGGGTTAAATACCTTCACCGGGCAGCTTCTCGGCACCATAGGGGAAAAGAAGGAGATGACAGCATTAGCGCCCCCTCTTATCTTGGTGGGTCATTGCGTACCTTGATTGAGTCTGCAAAGAGGTCCTCCAATGTGTAGGCGTGACAATGTGTAGTGGTGAAACAACCAGGAACCTAACCCCACCGGGACACCTGGAGAAGGGAAGGAATGGGACAGGAGCAGTATCTTCCCCAGGATGTAAGAGGGCAGGCCCCCTGCATTGTATGCTTGGAAGCTTAACCCTGTAGGGGGCTGTGGCCACCACCAGGGGGTGCCTGGGCAGTTCCAGAGATATGGACTGCAGCACTTCTGCCACACCAGGACTCAGCTGACTTCAGAGTGCCTTTTGTGAACCTCTCGAACGAGATGGACGCTGTTTGTTTTTCTCTTTGCCACTCTCCCATAAAATTGTGACTGAGGCACAGTTGTCTGCATAGTCACTTCAATCTCAACCACTGCAGCATGTCACTCTTTTTTAGTTCTCAGAGGTCTTTTGGTGGCTTCCCTCACTCGTTGTCTTCTTCTTCCTTCACTTGTCTTCTTCTGCCGTCACTTGTCATCTTCTTTCACTCCTCATCTTCTGCCTTGACTATTCGTCTTCTTCCCTCACTAGTCATCTTCCTCCTCCACTCCTCATCTTCTACCCTCACTCCTCGTCTACTTCTCCCCTCACTTGTCTTCTTCTCCCTTCACTCCTCGTCTTCTTCCCTCACTTGTCGTCTTCTTCTCTCTCTCCTCGTCTTCTTTTTTATGGGCAGCCTGCCCTAATGACTTGGAGATTTTCTTGTCTCCAGCCCCAGTCGTTTGCTGTTCATGGAGTTCCTTGCAGTGTTGGTTTGTCATCATTGTGTTTGTTAAGCCACCATACTGACCCCCCCACCCACCACAAGCTGGACTTTCCACAACTGGGTACATTAAGAGAAGGTCACAGATGCCAGTAACTTCCTCTCTTCTTTCACCTGCAGCCTGGAGGACAAAACTCACTGATGTGACTTCTGGTCTCACCCAGAAGAATCCACCTTGTCCTCATCACGGGCTAATTAAGGACCAGCATTCCTGGAAGATGACATTAGAATGAAAAATGCAACATATTTTATAATTACAATGTTTGTTATGTGCCATCTGTTGGAATGACAAACACATACAGTATATGTCTCAGTTATATGCCATTTGATATGGGATTCGTAAAAACAGTGTTAATGTTTGTAATGTACCATCTGTTGGAATGACAAATGCAATGCATCTTATTATTACAATGTTTGTAATATGCAATCCGTGGGAACGACAAATGCAATACATCTCTGTTATATGATATTTGGTATTGGATTCGAAAAAGCAGTGCTAATGTTTGTGATGCACCATCTGTTGGAATGACAAATGCAATGCATTTTATTATTATAATGTTTGCGACAAATGTTATGCATCTGATTATTACAATGTTCCATCTGTTGGAATGAGAAATGCATTATTTTTATTATGGAATTTGTAAAAGCAGTGTTAATGTTTGTGAGGCGCCATTTGTTGGAATGACAAATGCAATGCATTTCATTATTATAATGTGCGTCATGTGCCATCTGTTGGAGTGACAAATGCAATACATATGTCTCTGTTATATGCCATTTTGTATGGAATTCATAAAAGATTTGTTAATGCCTGTGATGTACCATCTGTTGGAATGACAAATGCAGTGCAATTTAGTACTAAAAAGGTCTGTGATGAAAAATCTGTTGGTATGATACAGACATAGCAATTAGTGGGACACAAAGACAGATAATCAGACTATTTGACCCTTAATAAGGACCCAGTGACATGTGCACTCGTAAAGCTGTTCCTTTTTAACGCCACTATTCCATTCTTTTAGCCTTGCTTTTCATTTATTATCCCAGACCTGCTGAGGGTCCACCCACCTCATTAATTAGCCAGTTGGCCAAGTGTGTTCTGTGGCCGCAGGGTTTTCAGTCAGTGGGGAAACAACTACTGTACCTCTCGGCAGCTTGAAGTTTTTGTTAAAGGTATTCTGGTGAGGATAATTAACATGTAATTAGTCATTCTTTAGATGCCGATACCGTGTAGGGTGGGGTTCTGGGGGCCCAGTTATACAGGGCACGCCTGGACGCTGAAGTGGCTTAATTAGCATGCGAGGAGCAGCACAATAAGCAGAAGACACAATTTGTTTCAATTTGTACAAAGTCTCTCCTTTTAGCGACCCTGCAAAACAGCAAAGACCTCCTGAACCACACAGGATAATTAGCGAGTTGTGATATTCTAGTAAATTACGGTCTTGGCCTCTGGAGAAAAGAGAAATGTGTGGTGGAATGTAAGAGTGAGTGCAGCCAACTCCGCCTGACCTATAAAGAGAGTTTAAGCAAACTAAAAGACCCCACGTTTGTATGGTGGCCTGTGAATGAATGTGTACTTTACACCTAGGTGGGGATATTTGTTCAGTCAAGCCTATGCCCCTCACCTGAGCAGTAAAGAAATGGTCACCTTTGTTTTAGGATTTAAAAGCAATAGTAAGGTAACAGTAAAGTCTCTGATACCAATTGGCCTCCTTTTCCATTCTTTCCTCTTCATACATAATTTAAAATTTTATTAAAATACATGCTTAGAGACACAGAGACGCCTTTCTACTGCCTGTTGTCTTCCAAGAAAATAAAACAGTAATGACACATCCACCTAAATAAAAGGACAAGTGTCTCTGACTCTGTGTGGTTGCTATATCTCTGTCACTGCAAAAGATGGGGCATCACAAACATTTTTTTGAGGCACTTGTCATTCCAACAGATGGCACATCACAAACATCAACACTGGTTTTCCCAAATCTAATATGAAATGGCATATAACAGAGACATATGCAGTGCACTTTTCTTTCCAACGGATGGCACATCACCAATGCCTGAAGTAAAAAATGCATTGCACTTGTCATACCAAATGGTGGCACATCACAAACATTAACACTGCTTTTATGAATCCCATACCAAATGGAATATAACCGAGACATATATATTGCACCTTCCGTTCCAACAGATGGCACATCACAAACATTAACACTGTTTTTCCCAAATCTAATATGAAATGGCATATAACAGAGACATATGCAGTGCACTTTTCCTTCCAACAGATGGAACAATCTATCTATCTATCTATCTATCTATCTATCTATCTATCTATCTATCTATCTATCTATCTATCTATCTAATATAGTGCCTTTCACATATATCTATCTATCTATCTATCTATCTATCTATCTATCTAATATAGTGCCTTTCACATCTATCTATCTATCTATCTATCTAATATAGTGCCTTTCACATATATCTATCTATCTATCTATCTATCTATCTATCTATCTATCTAATATAGCGCCTTTCACATCTATCTATTTATCTATCTCTATATTTAGTTTAGGTCCCACTTGCTCATCCTCAGATATTTCCCTTTGCTCCTATGAAGACCCTTCCCTGTTCAAATTGAAATCAGCAAAGCCTTCGGGTGTCAAGGCCCCTTCATCAGCCCCAGTAGTTTTTCTGATGCCCAGGATTGCTCTGCCCCTGTGCCAGAAGGGTCCTGTCGTACCAAGATGGTTCAGCACCATTGCTCTAAGGATGTTTTTCCTATCCTTCCGCCTCCGCAAATGTATAATTTAGTAAAGACGTCTGCCATTACCGAGGGAGTGTGGAGCTTAAGCAGATCCTGCCTCGGGGAGCACGGCCGGCCGTTGTTGTTCTCACTTTTTCTGAATTCTACGTTTCTGTCTGTTCAGATGATCTGATTTCAGTTCACAAATAATGTTTTTTATTTTAATACCCAACCCACAGAGGAAATGCAGACAAACTCAAATCACAGGGATTCCTCTTGTCCCTGTTTCCCGTACAGAACGGTACCCAATAATTATGTGTGATTCACTGTGTGTTTTTCATTTGTAATGACACTTTATCGTTGTTAATTTGGGGGTTATGAGTAGGGGAGGTTCGCCAGGAGCCCTCCCCAAATGTACATCAGGCAGTTCCGGTAAGACAATCGTTTTCCTTGCACATCAGGGTGATATTTTAGTTGCGGAACTGACTCATCGTGCCTTTTAAAAATGTAATTATCCATCTTGTAATCAATGTTGTTGTTCTTTTTAATTGTGTTCCTCAATTAGATGTAGTAGATGTCGAGGTGTAGAGCAGAGTTTGTTAGGAGGGAACACGTTTTCATGGACTACATTAGAATAATAAGCTCTGCGTCTTTTTGTCTGTTTTTGGAGAACGGCTGACAAGAACAATCAGAAGTGGCAGGAGTGGGCACAATGGGGAAATAAATGACACAAAGTGAAAGTTTGTCATAAACTCCAAAGGACTGGATTATGGTTTGGTCAGCCAGCTGTGGCCATTATATTGATAATAATGACAGGCGTCTGATAGACAGTGTGCTCACCCCGTGTCAGCTTCAGTTGGTGTGTATCTGACTTTCTCACACATGGCACAGCCCCTGGCACACTACAATAATGTGAGTCCTGTGGCACCCGTTTAATGTGGCTAGAGCACCTTGACAGGATGGTGGCACATAATGTCCTGCTTGAAGAAATGCACTCGGGAAAGTGTGGCTTTCATACCCAATTCAGCGCTCCATCCCTCCGTCTTCATAACCCACTCATCCAAGGTTAGGGCCGTGGTGCAGCTGGAGACAACCCAGGGGCAGGAGCAATCTGTGGACTGGGTGCCAATCAACCACACACACACACAGAAAAAGCACCAGTTCATCTAACATGCCAGTCTGTGCACGGATGAATCCCATTTTCTTCATTGAGGAAGCCCTGTGTAATTACTAAACCTGCTGGGAAGGCAATTAAATGTTCATTCCTTTTTTTATTCTCTGTACTACTTAATTATAACTGACTTTATTTAAGGTATTACTTATAAAAGACTTTGTTGGGTGGTACGATTTGTGTTTTTTCTTCTTCATTCTTTAAACGGTAGATGAGACAGTGTGAGCAAATAACAGTTAATATATCTGGGAGAAGAGACCCCCCCCTACCCCACCCCCTGTCCTCGCTTCTCTACATACATATCCCATCATGCTGTGCCACACAGTCGCTCACCCCAGCGTCAAGTCCTACTTTCAGATATTGCCATTAACCATAATTTCCTGGGTTATTTCCAATATGGACTGGCTCTGAAAGTGACACAGTAAGTGGCGTCACCTCAAAGTGACACGCGGCCACTAATTACTGATGGCAGCGTGGACTGACTGGGAGTGATGGCAGCTTTGATTTCCTTTGTGGGTGTGGAGTGATACGAGCTAAAGAGGTGGTACCATATGATAGATAGATAGATAGATAGATAGATAGATAGATAGATAGATAGATAGATAGATAGATGATAGATAGATAGATAGATAGATAGATATATAATAGATATAATAGATAGATAGATAGATAGATATATGAAGACACTATATAATTAATAGATAGATAGATAGATAGATAGATAGATATGAAAGGATAGATATAGATAGATAGATAGATAGATAGATAGAAAGGCACTATATAATAGATAGATAGATAGATAGATAGATAGATAGATAGATAGATAAATATGAAAGGCACTATATAATAGATAGATAGATAGATAGATAGATAGATAGATAGATAGATATGAAAGGCACTATATAATAGATAGATAGATAGATAGATAGATAGATAGATAGATATGAAAGGCACTATATAATAGATAGATAGATAGATAGATAGATATGAAAGGCACTATATAATAGATAGATAGATAGATAGATAGATAGATAGATAGATAGATAGATAGATAGATAGATAGATAGATAGATAGTTTGCCTTATGACATTCTACTAACATGGTCAGTTAAAGTACTAATAATTTCCCCTCATGACACACTGAGACACACTCACCTCCCTGAGGCAGGCATAAATGGGGCACACAAGCACTCTGAAGGGTTCGCCCGAACTGCTCCTCATGGTACCGAAGACTTCGCAGAGGAATGTGATGAAGCCAAGCCAGTGCTCAACGTCCGACTGCTGCAGCTCATCCCTTTTCGTAAAGTCGTTCTGCAACAGAGTAAGAGACAGAGCTTCACTGATCGTGGACAGTATACCATTGCATTACGATTTTGTACAGAGAAGAGAGCACACCAGTCGAGCAGGAGGACATGGAGAGGTCTGACGACAGCTGAAGGAAGCCCCACCAAGTGAGTTGCGATAGTTGAGTTAGGGTCCTGAAGATGGAGTTGCATGATAAAATGAGTGAGGAAGGGCTGAATCACCTCAGTGTTACAAAGAAAGAAACTACAGGATTGGCTCATTGAGGAAATACATTTGATGAATCAAAGTGATTCCTGACTGCCACTGATAGTAAAGGGTGGGTGACGTCCTCCGTGGGTGATGCTTAGAGACAAACCTGAGGAAGGAGATTGGGAAGGCAAATTCAAAATGTCAGAGTTTGAAAGCTTGAGTTTAAGGTGATTTGTATTCTTCTATGAGGAGACAGCTAGAGATCTGGGGACTCAGTTATAAAAGTTTGCTTGGAGCTGAGGATGAAGAAACGCACCCACCACAAAAACAGCAAAATACAAAGGCTTAAAAAAAAATATCAGATATATAATACCGGGCGTCCGCACATTTCTACACAATTTAGAATCCACATTCACCTTGTGAATGTGCGTACCACGTGAACGCACCTCGAACACCACCCTGGAACATCCATATATATAGTATGCTAATTAACCTCATACATACAGCTGTGGTCAAAAGTTTTGAGAATGACACAAATATTAATTAAGTTTGCTGCCTCAGATTTTATGACAGCCATTGGCATCTCCTCCAGAATGTTCAGAATGGGTGAGCAAA
The DNA here is from genome assembly GCF_016835505.1 of Polypterus senegalus. Lineage (NCBI taxonomy): Eukaryota > Metazoa > Chordata > Cladistia > Polypteriformes > Polypteridae > Polypterus > Polypterus senegalus. The sequence goes on along the minus strand of NC_053160.1, from coordinate 180,975,928 downwards.
TGAATTGCAATGAGTTACAAAGTCTCTCTTTGCCATGACGATGAACTTCATCCCCAAAAAAAACAATGCATGTCAGCCCTGCCACCACAGGACGTGCTGACGTCTCTTCAGTGATCCTCTCGTTCACACGGGTATGAGTGTCGATGAGGACAAGGCTGGAGGTCACTCTGTCATGCGGACTGAGTTACAATAGAGAGGTGAAGAAGGCTTCAGGGCGCTCAAGAAAGTCCACCAAGTGCCACGACCATATTCTAAAGGTGATTCAGCAGTGGGCACCACCCGGGTAGAGGATGCTCAGGAATGGCAGCAGGCAGGTGTGACTTTTGGAGGATGGCCTGGTGGGTGTCAAGAAGGTCAGCAGAGAAGCCAAGAAAAACATCAGGGACAGACTGATATTCTGGGATTGGACTGCTGGGGGAAAGTCATTGTCTCTGATGAATCCCCTTTATGATTGTCTGGAGAAAAAAAGGTGAGCGGCGCTACCATCAGTCCTGTGTCAGGCCAACAGTAAAGCACCCTGAGACCCTTCACGTGTGGGGTTGCTTCTCAGCCAAGGCAGTGGGCTCACTCACAATTTGGCCTAAGAAGACAGCCATGAATAAAAAATGGGACCAAAACATCCTCTGAGAGCAACTTCTCCCAACCATCCAACAACAGTTTGGTGACCCACAATGCCTTTGCCAGCATGATGGACCACCGGGTTATAAGGCGAAAGTGACCTTCATAATCCCATTGAGAACTTGTGGTCAATCACTCCTAACTTTGTTTCTCTTGGAGTAGAGAACGACATTCGGGACGACAAGTGACGTGACTTCCTGCCTCGACCTTTCTGCCCCGAAGAGCCGTGACCAGGAGTCAAATGAAATCGAGGACCCTGTTTTCAACGAGGAGGCTACATCTGATAGACAAGCAGAATACTGAAAAGAACAAGAACGGGCCACTGGTCCTCTTGATGGATCAATGTGGGGGCCGATTTTCACGGTTTATTCAACGGGGGTCTGCCTCAACGCCCCCAAAAAGGCTGACGGTGTTTCTCCCACACAGAATAGCATCCATTCATTTCAAGACTGGCCAACAACACTAAAGGCTCTTTTGTTTTGAATGTGTTTATCTTGTAGGTGTTTTGTAATGTTGGACATCATTGATCTTCTACATAGCCAAGTTATGCATTCTCAAAATCTCAGTTCAATTTATCTTTATTAAGGTGATATAAAGGATGGCAGGCATGGGTTGGTGTCCCCACTGGGATACTGCGTGATTCATTACCTGATAGTACCGAACGGCCAAGAAGAAATGCAGGTTAATAAAATAACAGTGGGAGGTTGAGCTTTTAGTTACAGGACCCCTAAACTGTGGAGTGGTCTGCCTGCTACTCTAAGAGATGCCCCTTCACTCTCAGGCTGAAGACTCACAACTTCAGTTTAGCACACCCTGACTAGAGCTGCTGGTTAACTGTGCAGACTCCATCTCTGTTGTTGGTCATTTGCACTAAAACATAAGTAGCATGACAGTTAGAATTTGTTACTAACCCTCATCTATTCTGTTTCTCTTCTCGGTACTCAAATGTGGCACTTGGTGCCACGGCCCACCTGCCAACTTTTTCTGTCAGTCTAAAGTAAAGTCATCTCTGATGGAGGAGCACAGGAATTGTCAGGTAGAGGGGTCCTTACTGACTCAGCTGTGGAGTGGCCAGTAGGAGGAGGCAGCTTGATGGCCGAGGTCTCCAGGACTCTAAACAAATCCAAATCGTATTATGGGATATCATCTACTGCTGAACTCTGCTCTGTCCTTGTAATAGTTTTATTTTACTATTATATTGTATTGAAGATTACTTGTGTTCTGTTCTGCGTATTGTATTGTATTTTTTGACACCCACTTCACGCCCAACCTACCTGGAAAGGGGTCTCTTTTTGAACTGCCTTTCCGAGGTTTCTTCCATTATTTCCCTACAAGGGTTTTTTTGGGAGTTTTTCCTTGTCTTATTAGAGAGTCAAGTCTAGGGGGCTGTCAAGAGGCCGTGGCCAAGTCCATTGCTGCACGTCTTGTGTGATTTTGGGCTATACAAAAATAAATTGTATTGTATTGTATCGTATTGCATAGCACTGCATTGTATTGTATTGTGTTGCGTTGCGTTGTGTTGTATTGTGTTGCATTTCATTGTATTGTATTGTGTTGCATTTGTATTGTATTGTATTGTATTGTATTGCATTGTATTGTATTATATTGTATTGAATTGCATTATATTGTATTGTATTGCATTGTATTGTACTGTATTGCATTGTATTATATTGTATTGTATTATATTGTATTGCATTGTATTGTATTGTATTGTATGAATTGCATTATATTGTATTGTATTGCATTGTATTGTACTGTATTGCATTGTATTATATTGTATTGTATTATATTGTATTGCATTGTATTGTATTGTACTGTATTATATTGTATTGTATTCCCTGCCTTTAGGAGGTTGGTAGGAGGTAGTAGCCTTGGAGTAGATATACTGATATCCTGACCAAAGCTCCTTAACTGGCGAGGAGTCCAGTGTAACTGAGAAAGAGGGGGAGAATTTGTATTCAGATCAATGGCTCTCCCAATATGCTAGATGGCAGCACACCCAGGCTAAGATTCCCAGAAGGACACATGCAAGGCATGCTGGGAGCTGTAGTACTATGGGAGTAGTCCTATTGGGTTCTGGCACGGGGAGCTGCTGGGATTAGTAATCCCTAATCTGGTGCTTCCTATGGCACCAGAACTATCCCTAAAAGAAGCCCTTTGACCTCATCCAGGGGAGCTGGAGTCGGGTGCAGAGGACAGACGAAGCTCACCTGGGAGGTGTTGGAGGAAGAAGCAAGAAAGGAAGACAGGGAAAAGAACTGGGGGTTTGTGTTGGTGCCTATTAAAAGAAGTGTTTTTGAAAGGTAATTTATAATAATAAACCTTATGTTTGCACCTAGGACTTGTTTCTGTGTGGTTGGGCCTGGGGTTTGGGGTGCTGCAATGCCCCTTACTGGTCACAGTGGTCTCCAAACACCAATCGGAGCTCTTCTATCTTGTCCCGAGCCGTGTGTGTTCCCTTGGCAGGCCTGCCACTCCACTGAAATATTGTTTTTTCAGCACTCTCCTCAAAAATTGAAAATGTTTATGACATAATCAGCAAGGAATCAAAACTACGCCACAATTGCATTGGTGTGTGTGATTTCCTTTTTATTTCCTTCTTTATTTTTCTTTCTAAATTATGGATTGCCAATGCCATCTGGCCCGATTTTCTAAACTTGCGAATTAAAAAGCATGTCTCCGACAAACGAAGAGCGAAAAATCCGAAGCGGGAATCCGTATTTAGGAACCAGAGTTCAAAAGGCCAGCTCCAGCATGTTGCTCTCAAAAAGCATTCAAGGTTCGGAAAACCACAGGAAGTTCCACAAATAAAGTAACAAAGCAGGCGGGGTGGCGGGTTTGGGTTTTTTCTTTTTTTTTTTGCTCTCCCCCCCCCACCCCTCTCTCTGTCTGTCTTAAAAACGATCCCAGTGGTTCTTCTGCAGGAATTGCTGCAACCACCACTGCCAAGTATGGAATTCCACGGAGGAGATGGAGCCGCTTACAGTATGGCAGTCTCACCACATCCTGGAAACAGCGTCTAGCGGTGACAGAGGAAAATCAGCAAAGGAAAATAAGCTTCACTTTCTTAACTGCTGTGAGCCATTTTAATAGGTAATGTGGTTTGAAAATGAATGCAGAGAGAGCAGTTTTGTGTTTTATTATTTTGAAGCAACAGGCAGCATATGTTGAAAAAGAAAAAAAAAAAAAGGCAGAAGAGCCAGAGCTGGCAGGCATACTGGATATCAAGCGGAGAGAAACATTTGGGAAATATTAAGTTGACAGTAAGTAGCGACCAAGTGGTGTCCAGGGCGGGATACAATACAATACAATACAATACAATTTATTTTTTGTATAGCCAAAATCACACAAGAGGTGCCGCAATGGGCTTTAATAGGCCCTGCTTTTTGACACAACCCCACAGCCTTGAATCTCAGGGGTGTCGAACTCCGGTTCTCGATGGCCGCAGTGGCTACAGGTTTTCATTCTAACCCTTATCCTAATCAGTCAGTAGTTTTCACTGTTCCCTTCTTTTCAATAGCCCTGCTTTTAAGGATTTGGTACTCTGAATGTATTCCTTTCTTCATTAAATGACAGCCAAACAGAAATAAGATGTGAAACGAGCCAACAGGTGACCAGCTAAACTGGGATTTCACTCCAACCAATTTGTTAATAAGAAGCTGATTTTTGCTGTTAATTAAACTCGTTATTTAATTCCACAGCTTGTTGCTGCTCTCATTCTGCCATAGCAGACATTTCCAAATTTGTTGATTTTTCTGTTTTTTATAAGAACAACGTCAAAGTGTTTTGGCGACCTGAGAGATCAACCTTAGTGAGACCACCTTCACCTTTCTTTATTTTCAGATATTGTGTGATGGGCACAGGTGGGCTGGTCATATGGTGTCTTGTTTGATGCCTCATTATTGTTTGGCCACTAATTAAGGAAAAAGCAACAACTAAGGGGCCTGAGTCAAGTTAATTAAAATGAAGGCAAAAGAAGTTAATTAGCAATAAAAATGGCTCACTAATGAAGAAGATGGTTAGAATGAAAACCTGCAGCCACTGCGGCCCTCGAGGACCGGAGTTTGACACCTGTGCTCTAAGAAGACAAGAAAAAAATGAAAGAAACCTTAGGAAAGGCAGTTCAGAGAGAGACCCCTTACCAGGTAGACTGGGCGTGCAGTGGGTGTCAAAAAGAAGGGGGTCAATGCAATACAATACAATACACAGAACAGAACAAATCCTCGATACAGTATAAAAATAAACATTTTAGAAGTACGGAGTAGAATTTAACAGTAGATGATATCACATAATATGATTTGGATGGATCCTGGCCAGGACATGGGCCAGAGGAAGGTACTGTTACACCGGAGTTGGCATCTCAACGACCTCAGAAGGGCACTCTGATTGGGTTTGGGTACCTGGGACGTCGGGACTGTAGGTGACCCCATACACTGGGTGGCAGGAACCCATCTGGAGAGGCACAGCATGGGTACCCGCAGGGCATCATGGGAGTTGTGATCACCAGGGCCGTCTTAACGCATGGGCATCAGTGCTGTGCAAGTTCACATCTCACAAGAACTCACTCAGAGTTCAGTCCACAGATTAAAATGAATAAATTCACATTCATAGGTCACCATTTCAATTTGGAACTCGTTCACATTCAGGTCATTTTGTATTTTTTAAGGAGTGAGAATAAATGAGCTGTCAGTTTATTTTTTTTTAAATTTTGCATGCCTTATATTAGGCTTTTGGAACTGTTGCTTTTTGTCTGCGCACTGCGTCAGTTCACGTGAGCCGCTCGGTGTACTTGCATCGAAGGTTCCCAGCTGTGCTGGTGCCATCTCGTGCTATTTCCATGGCTGTATTTAATGTTACCTTAGTCCTGGCACTTAAAACTTTCTCTCGCAGTTTCGCTGAGTTTGTGCAAAACACCACCCTGACCATCTCATCTTCCTCTCCATAAACACAGTCCTTCACCCGTGAATATTTAGCGGCAGAGTTTCTATTGGATTGCCGCTGACGGACGGCCTTATATGGGCAGGCACTAAATTACAAACGCCAGCGGCAGCCTGTCTATGAACTTAATTTAAAGTGTAGGTTTACATCGTTTCGTTTCGAGTAGCAGAACTCATGAACATGGTTGTATATGTCACTCGCTCGCTTCTTATTGTTTCGCTGCCTTCTCAATTATATGATGCACGTTTTCTTCAGCACTTTTTGGAGGTCTTCCTGGTTTTCTACGTACTGCGTGATTACGTGGGAGGCCTGATGATGTCACAGGAATTTCGAGCTCAACTCCATTACAGTAAATGGAGAAAAACAGCTTCCAGTTATGACCATTACACGTAGAATTTCGAAATGAAACCTGCCCAACTTTTGTAAGGAAGCTGTAAGGAATGAGCCTGCCAAATTTCAGCCTTCTGCCTACATGGGAAGTTGGAGAATTAGTGATGAGTCAGTGAGTGAGTGAGTGAGGGCTTTGCCTTTTATTAGTATAGATTACAGTGCTCTTCAATAAAATACAATAATTATGAAGACCTTTTTATTTAAATACACTTTATTGAGTTACACCCAGCAACAAGCACGTATAACAATTGTGATAGATGGCCGGCCGTTCATCCATGCCAATACCCCCACGACGCCAGGTGGAGCCCTCCCTGCAGCATGGAGGGCCCCCGAATGCCAGCAGGGAATTATGGGCATTGGAGTCTTTATTCACAGCCCTGCTGGATACCATGGGGGCCGATAGAAGGCGCTGCAGGGAGGAGCAGTGACTATTTTAATTATGCCCCGGAAGTACGTCCGAGTCACATGGACACGGGGAATGACGTGCTTCCGGGGTGAAGAAAAGGACTTTTTATCTGACCCGGAAGTGATAGGAGATCGCATGGACTGGGGATTGAAACACTTCCGGGTCAGGGAATATAAAAGGATTGTGGGAACTCCCAGACGGGGAGCTGAGCTGGCTGGCAGGGTGGCAACGCGTCTGGGAGTGGAGGATTGATTATTGTTATTGTGATTGATTATTGAATGAGTATTGTGGAGAGGAGGGTGCTTTGTGCACTGTGCTGTATGAATAAAGTCTACTTCTGGTGTCTGGCATCTTGGACAAGGGTTCAAAGGAGCGATAGCGCCCCCTATCTGTCACACCATATATGCTTAATTTCCTCCCAGTCCAAAAATAAATTAAATATCGTGAAATTCGGCACTATATAGGTGCCGACTTGAAATAGACTGACAGCGGAGGCACGTATAAAAATGAACAAAAAGATTTATGTTCTTCGTCTTTTGGCTACGCCTTCCTCGTACCCACAGACACAACACAGTCCCCAAAACACACTCTTCTTCCTCCACTCCTCCTCCCTGGTATGCGTTCTCCTCCTCCTCCCGTCTCTCGCCCCGAGTAGCGGCTGCCGGCTCTTCTTGTAGCCCACCCGGAAGTGCGCCGGGTGCTTGTTGACCCAATTCAGGCTGCACTTCCGGGTGTGGCTGCGTTCCCACCCAGACGGGCTCAGTAAGCAGTGCAGCTCCCCCTGGCGCTGGCCACAGAGCCCAACAGGACTGAGCTCTGGTGGTCCACAATTGTGGGGGCTGCCACCAAGCGTTAGAGGGATCGTAGTGTGCAGCCCATGTCTGCTCCCCCAGATTCTGTGCCAAAAGGGCGTCATGGCCGTCCGCCACAATATATGCAAGTATCCATATAAATTAGATAGATAGAGATAGACAGATACTTTATTAATCCATCCATCCATCCATTTTCTAACCTGCTGAATCCGAACATAGGGTCACGGGGGTCTGCTGGAGCCAATCCCAGCCAACTCAGGGCACAAGGCAGGAATCCAATCCCGGGCAGGGTGCCAACCCACCACAGACTTTATTAATCCCAAGAGGAAATTCACATACTAAAATTACCCGTGTTTCCAACTGTGTGACACAAATGGTGACTGTGGAACCAGCGTGTAGGTCAGGGGTGTCCAGGTCCCGTCCTGGTGGGCCGCAGTGGCTGCAGGTTTTCATTCTCACCCTTTTCCTAATCAGTGCCTAGTTTTCGCTGCTAATTAACTCCTTTTCCCTTCACTTTTAACAGCCCAGTTTTAAAGGATTCAGTCCTCTGAATTGATTTGTTTTTTCATTAAATGGCAGCCAAACAGAAATGAGACGTGAAACGAGCCGACAGATGAACGTCAGACTCCAGCCAGTTTCACTCCAACCAGCTCCTTAATGAGAAGTACAGTCTTGCTGTTAATTAAAGCCGTTATTGAACATCAGGACTTGTTGCTGCTCTCACAGCCGACTGCCGATTTTCTGTTTTTTCTAAGACCACCGTCAAGATGTTTTGGTGACCTGAGCAGACCAACATGACCTTTCTTTATTTTCAGGTTAGCTGGTCATGTGACGGCTTGTTTTGTGTCTCCCTGTTGTTTGGCTGCTCAGTAAGGAAAAAAAAAAAAAACAACTAAGGGGTCTGAGACAAGTTAATTAAAACGAAGGCAAAACAAGTTAAGTCAGGGCTCTGGCTGGGCCATTCAAGAACAGTCACAGAGTTGTTGTGAAGCCACTCCTTCGTTATTTTAGCTGTGTGCTTAGGGTCACTGTCTTGTTGGAAGGTAAACCTTCGGCCCAGTCTGAGGTCCTTAGCACTCTGGAGAAGGTTTCTGTCCAGGATATCCCTGTACTTGGCCGCATTCATCTTTCCCTCGATTGCAACCAGTCGTCCTGTCCCTGCAGCTGAAAAACACCCCACAGCATGATTCTGCCACCGCCATGCTTCACTGTGGGGACTGTATTGGACAAGTGATGAGCAGTGCCTGGTTGTCTCCACACATACCGCTTAGAATTAGAATCAGACCAGAGGGTGTCTTTTAGCAAACTCCATGCTGGCTGTCATGTGTCTTGCACTGAGGAGAGGCTTCCGACAGGCCACTCTGCCATAAAGCCCTGACTGGTGGAGGGCTGCAGTGTTGGTTGACTTTCTACAACTTTCTCCCATCTCCTGACTGCATCTCTGGAGCTCAGCCAAAGTGATCTTTGGGTTCTTCTTTACCTCTCTCACCAAGGCTCATCTCCCCCGGTAGCTCAGCTTGGCCGGAGGGCCAGCTCTAGGAGGGGTTCTGGTCGTCCCAAACGTCTTCCATTTAAGGATTATGGAGGCCACTGTGCTCTTGGGAACCTTAAGTGCAGCAGACATTTTTTTGTAGCCTTGCCACAATTCTGTCTCTGAGCTCTTCAGGCAGTTCCTTTGACCTCATGATTCTCATTTGCTCTGACATGCATTGTGAGCTGTAAGGTCTTATATAGACAAGTGTGTGGCTTTACTAATCAAGTCCAATCAGTAGAATCAAACACAGCTGGACTCAAATGAAGGTGATCTCAAGGATGATCAGAAGAAATGGAAAGCACCGGAGTTAAATATATGAGTGTCACAGCAAAGGGTCTGAATACTTAGGACCAGGTGATATTTCAGTTTTTCTTTTTTAATAAATCTGCAACAATTTCAAAAATTCTTTTTTTTGTCTGTCAATATGGGGTGCTGTGTGTACATTAATGAGGGAAAAAATTAATTTAAATGATTTTAGCAAATGGCTGCAATATAACAAAGAGTGAAAAATTGAAGGGGGTCTGAATGCTTTCCGTACCCACTGTATATAAATGTATACATGCCCCCTACACAACCAAACCAATAAATTATATAAAAGCAGAGACGCAAGTTAAAAACATAAAGCAAGAATTTTAATGGGTTACGAGGAAAGCAAAAGTAAAATCAGTCAGTCAGTCAGTCATTATCCAACCTGCTATATCCTAAAACAGGGTCACGGGGGTCTGCTGGAGCCAATCCCAGCCAACACAGGGCGCAAGGCAGGAAATAAACCACGGGCAGGGTGCCAGCCTACGGCAGGGCACACACACACCAAGCACAGACCAGGGACACTTTAGGATTGGCAATGCACCTAACCTGCATGTCTTTGGACTGTGGGAGGAAACCCACACAGACGTGGGGAGAACATGCAAACTCCACGCAGGGAGGTAGGACCCTTTTGTGAGTCCTCCTATTTTATTTTATTTTTTTTTTTTACCTTGACAAGTTTTTCATAAAAAAGATCATGATAAAAAGTTTGAGGAAATGAAGGTCAAATTTGTAAATAAGAATCGTAAGATGCATACATTTACAAGCACAAAATTCAAAAACACATTCAAGTGCAGACAAAAAGAAAAAAAAAAAATACCGGTCAAATTCCATTAGGACAAAGTGCTCCGGATTGTAAAAAATAAAATAATAATTTGTTACTACGGGGATCTCGTTACAATGGAATAGGAACGCAGCGCAGAACTTGAGCACATACAGTTGACAAAGCGGACCATCGAATGCCATTCACAAAGGTGACGTCTGTTTTCTTCTTGCTAGCCTCACCGGAAATGAAAAGTTCCAACGTTTTCTGGAAACTGATTGCTTCAGTTACACGAATGGCGCCCCCTGGTGTCAACAGAAGGCAGTCAGTATTATTAGACTTATCAGGGGTCCCCCATGGTGTCTGAAGCACTCACTGTTTGAGTTACAGAAATTTCGCCCCTTAACTTTTTTTTTCATAAATAGTCCCTCGGGTGATGTTGCCTATTGGATTGACCTGCCGTTTGTTCTTTTGTAGGTCCCCCTATTTTTTTGTTCTTTTAAAACCTGGAAAAGTTTTACATAAATAGTTCATGATAAAACGTTCAGGAAAGGAAAGAAAAACGAGGGTCAGGTTCATAATTAAAAAAATCACTGGGATTGTGAGCACAAAATTCAGATGCATTCAATTTTTTTTTTGTCTTTCGGCCGCTCCCATTAGGGGTCGCCACAGCAGATCATCTTCTTCCATATCTTTCTGTCCTCGTCATCGTGATTTGTCACACCCATCACCTGCATGTCCTCTCTCACCACATCTATAAACCTTCTCTTAGGCCTTCCTCTTCTTCTCCTCTTCCCTGGCAGCGCTATCTTTAGCATCCTTCTCCCAGTATACCCAGCATCTCTCCTCTGCACATGTCCAAACCAACCAAACCATCTCGCTTCTCTGACTTTGTCTCCCAACCGTCCAACTTGAGCCGATCCTCTAATGTCCTCATTTCTAATCCTCGTCACACCCAATGCAAATCTTAGCATCTTCAACCCTGCCACCTCCAGCTCTCGTCAGTGCCACCATCTCCAACTCATATAACATAGCTGTATCTAATCTAATCTACTCAAATTTTTGTGAGTCCAGCACCGGCTTAGGCCCTCACCCACGGAAGGTCATAAACTTAGGTGGGGCATCTTTTTTATTTAAACAAATATTATGGGCTGTTAGAGAGCACCTTTATTTTGTCGTCAGTTCATTTAGGAGAAGGCCGATGGCTTGATTGCTTTATTTTCCATGAAGGCTTACTAACTTACACTCCTGAATATGGTCGTAGTGGGGTGGGGTGGGGTTGGGTGGTTGTGTCGCAGACCGTGGATAAGGGCACCAGTCCATCACAGGCAACAAAAGATAGATAGATAGATAGATAGATAGATAGATAGATAGATAGATAGATAGATATAGATATGAAAGGCACTATATAATAGATAGATAGATAGATAGATAGATAGATAGATAGATAGATAGATAGATATGAAAGGCACTATATGATGATAGATAGATAGATAGATAGATAGATAGATAGATAGATAGATAGATAGATATGAAAGGCACTATATAATGATAGATAGATAGATAGATAGATAGATAGATAGATAGATAGATAGATAGATAGATAGATAGATAGATATGAAAGGCACTATATAATGATAGATAGATAGATAGATAGATAGATAGATAGATAGATAGATAGATAGATAGATAGATAGATTATTAATCCCAAGGGAAAATTCACATACTCCAGCAGCAGCATACTGATAAAAAACAATATTAATTAAAGAGCAATAAAAGTGCAGTGCAAGTTAAAAAATGCCAGGTGGAGAGTGAGAGGCAGGTATAACAGACAATAACTTTGTATAATGTTAACGTTTACCCCTCTGGGTGGAACTGAAGAGTCGCGTAGTGTGGGGTCTCCTCAGTCTGTCAGTGGAGCAGGACGGTGACAGCAGTGTGTCGCTGAAGCTGCTCCTCTGTCTGGAGATGATCCTGTTCAGTGGATGCAGTGGATTCTCCATTATTGACAGGAGCCTGCTCAGTGTCCGTCGCTCTGCCACGGATGTCAAACTGTCCAGCTCCGTGACTACAATAGAGCCTGCCTTCCTCACCAGTTTGTCCAGGCGTGAGGTGTCCCTCTTCTTTATGCTGCCTCCCCAGCACACCACCGCGTAGAAGAGGGAGCTCACCACAACAGTCTGATAGAACATCTGCAGCATCTTATTGCAGATGTTGAAGGACGCCAGTCTTCTAAGGAAGTATAGTCGGCTCTGTCCTCTCTTACACAGAGCATCAGTATTGGCAGTCCAGTCCAATTTATCATCCAGCTGCACTCTCAGGTATTTATAGGTCTGCACCCTCTGCACACAGTCTCCTCTGATGATCACGGGGTCCATGAGGGGCCTGGTCCTCCTAAAATCCACCACCAGCTCCTTGGTTTTGCTGATGTTCAGGTGTAGGTGGTTTGAGTCGCACCATTTAGCAAAGTCCTTGATTAGCTTCCTATACTCCTCCTTCTGCCCACTCCTGATGCAGCCCATGATATTAGTGACGTCAGCGAACTTTTGCATGTGGCAGGACTCTGAGTTGTATTGGAAGTCCGATGTATGTTGGCTGAACATGACCGGAGAAAGTACAGTTCCCTGCGGTGCTCCTGTGCTGCTGACCACAATGTCAGACCTGCAGTTCCCAAGATGCACATACTGACGTCTGTCTGTAAGATAGTCCACGATCCATACCACCAGGTGTAATTCTACTCCTATCTCTGTCATTTTGTCCCTAAGAAGCAGAGGTTGGATGGTGTTGATGTTCATATTCTCCTTATTCAGTTACAAGAAAAGTTAAGTCAACGCATTGGAATTCCCTGGATTTCTGCACTAATTACAGATAAAAAGTGGTTTGATCTTCATCTATTCAAAATGTTAAAGATGCCTTTAAGTGCAATTGACTCGCTGCTTTAGGCAAATCTGACCACAACCTGACTCATCTTATTCCCTGTTATTAGACGGAAACGTGCTCTCACCACAATAGTTAGGAAGTGGAGCCAGGAGGCTGAAATGGCTCTGAAATGACGGCTTTCAAATGACAGACTGGCAAATTATGTGCGAGTCACATGGGGACGATAGTGAGGGACTTAGTCACTGCATCACAGACTATATTAACTTCTGTGTTGAGCGAGTGGTACCCACTAAGACTGTGTGTGTTGATTTCCAAACAACAAATCCTGTATTACTAAGGAGCTAAAAGGTCTTCTGAGACGAAATAAAGACAAAATTCAAAACAGGTGACAAGGTGGCTCTGAGGGACACACGGGTGTGTGCTAAAGAACAAGCTGAGTGAATGAAGGGAAGCGTACAAAACTAAAATAGAAAACTCATTTAAAATAACATGAAGGATGTCTGGAATGGACCGAGCATCATTACTCGGCACAAGCAATCTGGGACTCGGGTGCTGGAAAGGGATGTGGACAAAGCCTACGCAATGAACCAATTTTTTTGATAGACTTCCCCTTCCATTGCCCACATCCAATGACCAGTCTCCTCACACCATTCCTATTATGTCGCCGATAACTCCTACCTATCACGTCAGCTGGAATGACTTGTGACGAGTCCACCTTTAACCGGTTTACAGAAAAGTCGCTCCTCACATTTCACCCCCAAAAGTTCACGTCCCTTATATTTCGCCTTCCACAATTTGCCCCCTGTAGATAATAAGCAGGTTACAAAAATGTAAACAATGCACCTATTTTTTTATATCTTCTAGTTTATTTTGGTTGAATAAATATTTTTTAAAGTTGCCAAACAATTAACCAAATACATGAAATACAATTAAACTTAAAAATATATCTGAAATTTTAAGGTTAACAAAAAGCATCTCTGTATATATAAAATCCAACATCTGTCTGTTCGCTTTTCACATGAAAACTACGTACTTAACGGATTTACATCTGTTAATTTTCTAGAGTTTGTTTGAACATTCCGGTTGATTTTGCGACTTCTCTCATTGTATTACGTTCGCTTGTGGTATCGATTTATTGGCGTGAATCTGACAGAGACACTGCAGGATGAGGGGAGGGGGGCAAGGCCCTCCTTACTTACACACCGGTCTCGGGGTGTAACCTTAACTCCGCTTAGTTAGCGAACGAGAGAACTACTTGACATGTTTAGATCGGGTTTTTTCTAAAATTTGCTTGACCATTGCGCTTGATTTTGCGACTTCTCTCATCACGCTAAGAATCAGAGTTTGCTGGCAGGAGCGATATAGTCGCGCTAATCCGAGACAGAGGTTGCGGGCCGAGGGGAGGGGTAAGCGTGATGTCAGGAGTGGGGCGAGGCCCTCCTCACTGTCCTGTTTCACTGCTACGTGGGCGGAGCTGTGGGGCACGGCTAGTAGGAAATATATTTAAGTAGTGTTCATTAAGACAATTATCATGTCACGTAATGCTTTGAATAACATATGAGAGTCTCAATAAAAATTACAGTCCCATTTTCCCCATTAAAAGAAAGCCAATGGAGTCAAATATGGCGAACATGGAGGCCAACAAAATGGTCGACCTGTTCCAATCTATCGATTAGGGAATTTCTCATGTAGAAACTGTCTAACATGCCAAAGCAAAGTGACAAGGAGCGCCATCTTGTTAAAACACTGCGTTCTCTATCAGCCCTAATTGTGCAAGGTGAGGAATAAAGGAATTTTGGCGCATTTCTAAATTGCTATCACCATTAACAACACGCCCTTCAAGAAAGAACGGCCCTATGACTCCGAGTTTTTCCCCAAGGCACACCACGCATTAACTTTGGGAGAATCTCTTTCATGTTCAACAGACTCATGTGGATTTTCAGTTCCCCAAACACGGCAAAAATAAAACTTCTAAAGACAAAATAAAAAAACAAGATACATCAAGTTTTCTAATAATCCTTTTTACCAATTCTTTCTATCACATATCTCTTGTGAGCCCAGGTCCGAACACCATTAGACAAACACCGGCACTTTATAAAACATACATTTATTCACCATAAAATCCGCACAGCACACAGTGCTCCGCGCACCAATCACCCTACACATGGGCATTTCTCTCAACGTTCATAGGCTGCCTTTATTCCACTCCCGACTCTGGCTCCCCGACTGTAGGAAGACGGTCCCTTTTATTTCCACCCGGATGTGCTCCAGGTGCTTGATGATGTTCTTCAGGCAGCACCTCCTGGCGTGGTGGAAGAACTGCCCTTGCACCCGGAAGCACTCCGGGCATCCCTGGAAGGTCCTTCCTCCACGTTCCCAGGTGTGGTGGAAGTGTCGATCTCCCGGGCTCCATGACACTCGGGGCTCCCCCTGGCTGTGGCCACGGGCCCCAATGGGCTTGAGCCTCCTTGCTCCATCCCCTCATAATCCAAGGCGGTTGCCCCCTCATGGCCCAGGGATCGTATAGACCACCTCCCGGTCCTTCCAGGCGTCCCGGCTGGGTCTGACCCCTAGCCTCCTGTGACACTCTCTATCATAAAAATAAAAAGGAGAGAAGACTTTTTTTCCGGCAACGAGACGTGATCTCTTGAAGAGAGACAGAGAGACACTTTCACGTCCCGTGAGATGGTCAAGTCACGTCAAAGAAGAAAAGAGCAGCACGTCGAAAAGAGACCCAAAAGAGTTGGAGAGAAACGAAGGCAAAAAAGAATGCAAAAAAAAAATAAAAATAATCGATGTGCAAATTCTGAAAATAAGGAAAGTAACAATCAGACCGTCCCGTGAAGACTTTGTGCCAAGAGATTTAACCACACAAAAGACAAAGTGGAATGTCGTAAAGAATTCAAAAACATTGGCGCGATACACACGCAGAGCAGGTCAGAGATAATGGAAGTAATAAAATTCGAAAGTCTCAAAAAAACGGAAAATGGTACTCGGGGAAATAACGGAACAGCGAAAAGAGATTGCATAGTGTTTGAGGATATCTGGGGGAGAAGAGAGACAAGGCAGTGAGACTAAAGGACAGCTGCTGTACAGGCTTTTAAATGTTCAAAGCACCAAGCGAGATGCAGATCACACAGCACAGCAGCAGCAAGCTGATCGAGCAAAGAGGAGGTAAAAAAAACAACTCTTATATGTTTCCCATTGTATCACCGTTTAAGAGGGGGTTTCAGAGGAGCGACCGCGTCTCCTTGGGGTGCAATCAGCCCCCTTTTTCAAAACGGCGTGTAGCTCAAGCTAGGGGGGGTGTTGGCGAGTGAGGCAAGCAGGGGGCGAAGCCCACTAGTACTTACAACGTTGCAACTATTTTAAATTGCACATGAACTTTATGGACACCCTGTATTTGCCATTCACATGTTATCAGCAACATTAGCTCGATATCTCGACAGGCGTAATGTTCATTATGCTAACAAACGCTTATTTGCACCTCCGCATTAACGTGATTAACCGATGTGGTAAAAGCTCTCTTTACAGTATATTACTATATATAAATAAATGTATACATGTCCCCTACACACCCAGACCAATATATTATATAAGTTAAAAACATAAAGCAAGGATTTTAATGGGTTACGAGGAAAGCAAAAGTAAAATCAGTCAGTCAGTCATTATCCAACCTGCTATATCCTAACACCGGGTCACAGGGGTCTGCTGGAGCCAATCCCAGCCAACACAGGGCGCAAGGCAGGAAACAAATGCCGGGTGGGCACAACCCACCGCAGGGCATTACACGGGGAGAACATGCAAACTCCACGCAGGGAGGACCCGGGAAGCGAACCCAAGTCTCCTTACTGCGAGGCAGCAGCGCTACCCACTGCACCACCATGCTGCCCAAAAGTAAAATCATTTAAAAATTATTTAATACAAGCTAAAAAAAAATCTGTAAAAGTGAAATCATTTGAAAATATTTATTTAATAAAGACAACAGACAAATATTAATACAGGCAATACCGATAACTAAAAGAAATTCTGAGAAAGTGAAATCATTGCAAAATTCTTATTCAATAGAGACAATATAAAAATGTAAAGAAGAAAAATAATTTTGAAAATTATTATTTAGAGGGTCAGCTCAAGTTGGACAGTTTGGAGACAAAGTCAAAGAGGTGAGATTGTGTTGGTTTAGACACGTGCAGAGGAGAGATGCTGGGTATACTGGGAGAAGGGTACTAATGATAGAGCTGCCAGGCAAGAGGAGAAGAGGAAGGCCTAAGAGAAGGTTTATGGATGTGATGAGAGAGGACATGCAGGTGATGGGTGTGACAGAACAAGATGCAGAGGACAAGAAGATATGGAAGAAGATGATCCAGTGTGGTGACCCCTAACAGGAGCAGCTGAAAGAAGAAGAAGAGTTTCTGTAAAAAGCCAAATTTCCCTCTGGGGACAAATAAAGTTACATGAGTGTCTCTACAGTTGAGCCCCCAAAAGCAGAACATTCCCATCAGCCTGCTTCACACTCGCTGTGAGGGTCTTCTCCTGTCTGCTCTTAACTCATCTCTAACTGAGCTGCTGCTTGGCGTGGTTTCTTATTTTGCACACTCACTGTGGAGGTCCTATGCCGCTGGGCTGCGTCATGTGCTGATGTTGCTACCGTATTTACAGGCTCAGCAATGAAAGGCTCTCTAAAAATACAGACCAAAAAAAAATTCCCAAGCAGAACTGAAGACTAACTAAAGGTAGGAGGCTGAAAATGAAGCCAAAGAGACGCGTTCTGTGACACTTTCGCAGTTTACGGGTAAAAACACCCAAGACAAGTTTGCACAGAAGTGCGAACAAAAGCGAGAGCAGAGCCAGACATGACAGGAAACTCCGTCTGAAGCTGTAGAGGAAGGCCGAGTGACGAGGTACGTGTCACGAGGAGGACGAGGAGCGTCTCGCACCTGCTCTCTAACGGGCGACGGCAACGCTTTGCGGGGAGATGTGAAACTTCAGCTGTGCAGACGGGGCCGACCGCAGAAACGAGGTCACGCCGGAGAGACACGGCAGAGCGCCACTGCTCTGTTTGCTTATTTGATTTCTCATTTCTATGGCGATGAGCTCTAGCCAGAGTGAGCAAAAACCGCAAGAGCTGCAAATGACAGATCGGCACGCCGCGCATTCCATCTTACTCCAGTTTGGGAGTGCGAGTAAGACCTCGTCTTTACTGAGAGCACCACTTCTTTTCTGTTTGATTGTGATAGATGGCACATGTGGACAGGCACATTATAATTGGGAAAAGGATTCTTACCTGGCAGGGAGCCCCCCAACCCGTTCAGTATGCTAGATGGCAGCCCCCTTGGGTTTCCACACAGATGTCCGCAGTGCTAAGGGAGACCTGTGAATCAGGTACTCGAGGACTTCAGTTACAGTTAACGGGGAGAGCGTTTAAGACTGGAAGTCAGGACCCACTTCTTTAAACAAAGATTTGTGGGACTTGAAGCACTCGGGACACTCCTGGAGCGAAGGAGGGTTAAAACAAAACTGAATGTCATTATGAACAATGCTGCACATCCTCTTTCTGAAACACCAAGGATCTGGAGGAGATACCAGGACAGCTTAGCTACTGGCTAAAGAAACGAGTCCAATGGACTGAATGGTCTCTTCTGGTTTGTCCAATTGCTTTCTGTTAGACTAGCCGTCCACCCGTGGCTCAGCCCGTGTAGAAGTGAAACAGGACAAACTTTAAAAACCAATAAACAAACAGGTACCGCTAGCTAAACAGTGGCAAGTTACACTCCAAAATGTAGAGGTGGACGGACTCCCCACTGGTGACGTCACGCTTCCCCCTCCCTTTGGCCCACAGCAGCCTCAGATTAGCGCGAATATATCACTCCTGCAAATAAATCGATACCACCAGCGAACTATGATACTTGGTGCGATAAGAGAAGTCGCAAAGTCAACCGGAATGTTCAAGCAAATTCTAGAGAAAAGCCCGTTAAAGTAGTTCTCTCGTTTGCTAGCTAAGCGGAGGTAAGATACACTCCCAGCCCCGCTGCGTCTCTCTCAGATCCGCACAAATAAGTCGCTCCTGCCAGCGAACTATGATACTTGGCGCGATGAGGGAAGTCGCAGAATCAACCGGAATGTTCAAGCAAATTCTAGAGAAAAACCCGATCTAAATACTTTAAAGTAGTTCTCTCGTTAAAAGCGGACAGAGAGACGGACGTTAGATTTTATATATATATATATATATATATATATATATATATATATATATATATATTATAAAGGACAGCCGGGTCCCATGCCGGTAGGGACGCTCTGCTGCTTATGTTCGGGGAGCCGTCATGGGAAGTCAATACCTCCCGGGGCGCTTGGTGGCAGCCTCCCTGGCCGTCGGTGACTCCCCAACCACCCGCAGGGCTCCATGGGAGATGGAGTCCTCCACAGCTTGGTTGGGGCCCGGCGTGGCCGCTAGGGGGAGCTGCCTGCTTCCCACAGCCCGGCTGGACGAGCTTTCAGCCCCACCCGGAGGTGCAATCGGGACCAGGTGGTTAATCACCTGGAATGCTTCCGGGTGGGCTATAAAAGGGCCCAGCCACCATCACTCGGCGAGCCAGAGTTGGGAGGAAGAAGGAGACGAAGCTTGCCTGGGAGGAGTGGTGGAGAATTGTGAGTTTGTGCTTTGGGACTGTGTTGGGCCTGTGGGACACGGGGAAGGCGTGTGCCCACGGCTGAAGAAAATAAAACCTGTGTGTTTTGTACACGTTGCCTCTGCGTGGTCTGTGCCGGGTCGGGCGCTATATAGCGCCTTTTACAATATATATATATATATACTAGCCGTCCCCCCGCAGCTCCGCCCACATAGAAGTGAAACAGGACAAACTTTAAAAATCAATAAACAAACAGGTACCGCTAGCTAAACAGTGGCAAGTTACACTAAAAAATGTAGAGGTAGACCGACTCCCTTCTCCTGTTGTCACACGTCCTCCTCTCCTCGGCCCGCAGCGGCCTCTGTCTCGGATTAGCGTGAATAAATCACTCCTGCGAGCAAAGTACGATCCTTACAATGAGAGAAGTCGCAAAATCAACCGCAATGTACAAGCAAATTTTAGAAAAATAACCCCATCTAAATCCGTTAAGTAGTTCTCTCGTGAAAAGCAGACAGACATTAGATTTCATATATACTACTAGCCGTGCCCCGCGGCTCCACCTTTCTAGTAGTGAAACAGGACACTGAGGAGGGCCTTGCCCGGCTCCCCACTCCTGACGTCACACTTCCTGCTCCCCTCGGCCTTCAGCCTCTGTATCGGATTAGCGTGAATATATCGCTCCTGAAAGTGAACTCTGATTCTTAGCGTGATGAGAAAACTCGCAAAATCAACAGGAATGTTCAAGCAGATTCTAGAAAAAAACCCGATCTAAATCCGTTAAGTAGTTCTGTCTTTAAAAGTGGACAGACAGACAGACGGACGTTAGATTTTATATATATATATATATACTAGCCGACCCCACGCGGCTCCGCCCGCGTACAAGTGAAACAGGACAAACTTTAAAAATCAATAAACAAACAGGTACCGCTAGCTAAACAGCGGCAAGTTGCGCTCCAAAACACAGAGGTAGACTGACTTCCCACTCCTGACGTCACGCGTCCCCCTCCCTTCTTCCCACAGCAACCTCAGATTAGCGTGAATATATCACTCCTGCAAGCGAACTACGATTCTTAGCACAATGAGAGAAGTCGCAAATTCAACAGAAATGTTCAAGGAAATTCCAGAAAAAAACCCGATCTAAACCTGTTAAGTCGTTCTCTCGTTTGCTAGCTAAGCGGAGGTAAGATACACTCAGAGGGTGGTGCGTGAGTGAGGAGGGCCCCACCCCGCTGCGTCTCGCTCAGATTCGCGCAAATAAGTCACTCGTGCCAGCGAACTATGATACTTTGCGTGATGAGAGAAGTCGCAGAATCAACCGGAATGCTCAAGTAAATTCTAGAAAAAAAAAAAATGATCTAAATCCCGTAAAGTAGTTCTCTCGTTAAAAGCGGACAGACATTAGATTTCATATATACTACTAGCCGTGCCCTGCGGCTCCACCTGTCTAGTAGTGAAACAGGACAGTAAGGAGGGCCCTGCCCGGCTGCCCACTCCTGACGTCACACTTCCTGCTCCCCTCGGCCTGCAGTCCCTCTCTCGGATTAGCGTGAATATATCGCTCCTGAAAGTGAACTCTGATTGTTAGCGTCATGAGAAAAGTCGCAAAATCAACAGGAATGTTCAAGCAGATTCTAGAAAAAAAACAAATCTAAATCCGTTAAGTAGTTCTGTCTTTAAAAGTGGACAGACAGACAGACGGACGTTACATTTTATATATATACAGTCAACCCTCGTTTATCGCGGTTAATCCGTTCCAGACTCTGCCGCGATAAATGAATTTCCGCGATGTAGGATTCTTTATTTATAAATCGAATATTTTCGCAGTTAGAGCATAGAAAACCTGTTTACGACCTTCTAATTACAGTAATCCCTCCTCGATCGCGGGGGTTGCGTTCCAGACCCCCCCGCGATAGGTGAAAATCCGTGAAGTAGAAACCATATGTTTGTATGGTTATTTTTATATATTTTAAGCCCTTATAAACTCTCCCACCCTGTTAACATTATTAGAGCCCTCTAGACATGAAATAACACCCTTTAGCCAAACGTTTAAACTGTGCTCCATGACAAGACAGAGATGGCAGTTCTTTCTCACAATTAAAAGAATGCAAACATATCTTATCTTCAAAAGAGCACCGTGAAGAGCAGATAATGTCAGAGAGAGCGGGCGCTAAGAAAAGCAAACAATCAAAAAATCAATATGTGCTTTTAAGTATACAGAAGCACCGCGATAAAGCGGCATTTTGTAGAGGAGCGTCCTATCTTCTAGGCAAAGAGCCACTGTGTAAACAGCACACCTCTGCTCACACCCCTCCGTCAGGCAGAGAGAGTGAGAAAGATAGAGAAAAGCAAACAAATCAAGCACCGCGCGGGAAGCACATCTTACAACATTGAGGAGTTTTAGTTAATACGTAATACATGCTCTGATTGGGTAGCTTCTAAGCCATCCGCCAATAGCGTCCCTTGTATGAAATCAACTGGGCAATCAAACTGAGGAAGCGTGTACCATAAATTAAAAGACCCATTGTCCGCAGAAATCCGCGAACCAGCGAAAAATCCGTGATATATATTTAGATATGCTTACATTTAAAATCCGCGATAGAGTGAAGCCGCGAAAGTCGAAGCGCGATATAGCGAGGGATTATTGTATAGAGGTGAAGACGACTTCAGGGCACCCAAGAAAGTCCAGCAAGCGCCAGGACCGTCTCCTAAAGGTGATTCAGCTGTAGGCACCGCCAGGGCAGAGCTTGCTCAGAAATGGCAGCAGGCAGGTGGGAGGGAGAAGACCACCTTTGGAGGATGGCCTGGTGGGTGTCAAGAAGGGCAGCAAAGAAGCCAAGAAAAACATCAGGGACAGACTGATATGCTGGGATTGGACTGCTGAGGACTGGTGGGGGAAAGTCATTGTCTCTGATGAATCCCCTTTATGATTGTTTGGGGCATCCGGAAAAAAGAAAAGGTGAGCGGCGCTACCATCAGCCCTGTGTCACTCCAACAGTAAAGCATCCTGAGACCATTCATGCCAGCCAAGGCAGTGGGCTCACTCACAATTCTGCCTAAGACAACAGCCATGAATAAAGAATGGCACCAAAACAACCTGCGAGAGCAACTTCTGCCAACCATCCAAGAACAGTTTGGCTTCTAAGCCATCCGCCAATAGCGTCCCTTGTATGAAATCAACTGGGCAATCAAACTGAGGAAGCATGTAACCTAAATTAAAAGACCCATTGTCCGCAGAAAGCGGCGAACAAGCGAAAAATCCGTGATATATATTTAGATGTGCTTACATTTAAAATCCGCGATAGAGTGAAGCCGCGAAAGTCGAAGCGCAATATAGCGAGGGATTACTGTATATACACTAGCCGTCCCCACGCGGCTCCGCCCGCATAGAAGTGAAACAGGACAAACTTTAAAAATCAATAAACAAACAGGTACCGCTAGCTAAACAGTGGCAAGTTGCGCTCCAAAACACAGAGGTAGACCGACTCCCCACTCCTGATGTCACACTTCCTGCTCCCCTTGGGCTGCAGCCTCTGTCTCTCGGATTAGTGTGAATATATCATTTCTGCAAGCGAACTATGATTCTTAGTGCAATGAGAGAAGTTGCAAAATCAACCAGAATGTTCAAGAAAATTCTAGGTAAAAAAAAAAAAAACGATCTAAATCCGTTAAGTAATTCTTTCATTTGCTAGTTAAGTGTATGTAAAGTACGCTCCAAGGCTGGCACGTGAGTGAGGAGGGCCCCACCCCACTGTATCTCTCTCGGATTCGCGCAAATAAATCGCTCCTGCCAAAGAACTATGATACTTACGGCAATGAGAGAAGTCGCAAAATCAACCCCAATGTTCAAGCAAATTCTAGGAAAAAAAACGATCTGAATCTGTTAAGTAGTTCTCTCGTGAAAAGCGGACATACAGGCAGACAGACAGACGTTGGATTTTATATATATAAATATATATATATATATAGAGATGGGGCGGCACGGTAGCGCTGCTGCCTTGCAGTTAGGAGACCCGGGTTCGCTTTCCTCCCTGCGTGAAGTTTGCATGTTCTCCCCGCGTGGGTTTCCTCCCACAGTCCAAAGACATGCAGGTTATATTGTCCCTAGTGTGTGCTTGGTGTGTGGGTGTGTGTGTCCTGCGGTGGGTTGGCGCCCTGCCCGCGATTGTTTCCTGCCTTGTGCCCTGTGTTGGCTGGGATTGGCTCCAGCAGACCCCCATGACCCTGTGTTCGGATTCAACGGGTTGGAAAATGGATGGATGGATATATAGAGATGAGATTTCCAGTGAATTTCAGTCAGCATCGTGCTAACGTCAAAGCCGCTCACGTAATGCCCTCCAACTAGTCTGCGACTTGTCCCAACTAAATCAAACCTGTTTAACAGGAGACCCGTTTCATTGGTTGTCAGCCCTGATGCACGCACAGCCCACCCCTACGAAAACCCGTTTTGCTTTGTCGATAGTCGCCGGGGGCGGGCTTTGTGTGCATGAGGGCCGACAACCAATGAATGCTCACCCAGAAGTATGCAGTGCCAAGGAGTAAGGATTGTCAGTGTTTTGGACCCCACAAACTGAAGGCAAGTTCGTCGGTCTGCTGTCTCGTGTTTTATGCACCATCCATTTTCTGGGTCACAGGGGCAGCATTTTAAGCAACGATGCCCAGACACTCCTTTTTCTCCCCCCAGGACTGAACTTGGGATCCCCTGATTTCAAGATTCATACTGGTTTGCTGGCCCTCTAGTGTCCCAGATGCACTGCTTCAGGTTTATTCCAAGGGTGTCACCGTGCATCCAGATGGATCTCCACCCGTGCCATACGCCACAGTGACAGGACCCATAGCCCACCTATTAGTTCACACTGGCATACAAAAGGAAGGCTCCATTTGCCAGTGTGGAGTTCTGGTTCTCCTTCTGGCCTTTAACAGGAACTTCTGCCTTGTGTCAAACTGGTGCCCTGCCAGCTCCTCGCCAGCTGGGCAGCCCTTTATAAAGTATTTTGCATTTGCAGCCATCTTGTGGTTTTACTCGATCGCTCTGAAACGTTTCAATTTCAGTCGTTATTTTTTTTTTCTTCTTAAATGTTTGCTCTGTTTCCTCTAAATAAAAAAAACCCCAGAAGGCCACGTCTTTGGTTACTTGCTTGGTTTGCATATTCTAAATTGTAAAAAGAAAAGAAAACAAGTCGTCAGTTTACCAGCTGTTGTGTTTAAAAAGTCTAACATGTCTGCTTATCTCCAAAGGCCAGGAAGGCAAAATGCAAAAAAAAAACAAAAACAAAAAAAAAGAAAATAGCAGGAGAGCTCATCTTATGGCTCTGAACCGCAGAAGAGGAAGGCCGTGTTTAGATGGGAATGACTTCACGCATCATCAGCATGCAGAACAATGCAAAACAAAATGGAGGTCAAGAACTGCGCTAAATAGGGCAGCCATGAGTGGGCACAAATGGCAAGGAAGCGTAAAAACCTCTAAACCGCAAAGCGATTGATTCAGTTTTCACCTCTGACCCACCGGGTGACCCAATGGCAAGTCACTTAACGTGCCCGTGCATCGTCTCTACACAATTAGTGCCATCCAGTATAATCCCCTTGGTAAATACAAGCAAAATCAAAAAAAGAAAAGTTTATTTGTTCACCCTCGGGATCTTACAAATTAAAACATTCATAGAAAGCGAGGCTTTAATTCAAGGAAAATAATGGAAAGGAGAAATGAAATTCGTATCAACTAAACTACTCAAAAAAATTAAAGGAGCACTTTGAATACTCATCAGATCTCAATGGGGAAGACAATCCTGCTGGCTCTCTCTACTGCTATGGACTGACATGGTGATGTGTGAGGAACGAAATGATGGAAATGAAAATGATCAACCGACAGAGAGAGGTCTGAATTCAAAGACACCCCGAAAATCAAAGGGAACAAATGATGCGGCAGGCAGGTGAGTCCATTGTGCCGAAATGCAGCAACTCCAAATGGTACTCAGTAGTTTGTATTCCAATGCCTGACAACGTCCTAATGAGACAACGGATGATGTCCTGGGGGATCTCCTCCCAGATCTGGACCAGGGCATCACTGGGCTCCTGGACAGGCTGAGGCGTCAGATGGACCCAAACATAATGTCTCACCCAGAGGTGTTCTACTGGATTGAGGTCAGGCGAGTGAGCTTGGGGGGGGCAGTCAATGGTATCAATTCCTTCATTGTCTCACCACATGAGGCCAGGCATTGTCATGCACCAGGAGGAACCCAGGAGCCACTGCACCAGCATAGGGTCTTACAATGGCTGGTCCAATGATTTTATCCTAATACCTAATGGCAGTCAAGGTTCAATTGTCTAGCCTGTAGAGGTCTGTGCATCCCACCATGGATATGCCTCCCCAGATATACCATCACTGACCCACCACCAACCCAATCATGCTGAACGATGTTACAGGCAGCATAACGTTCTCCATGGCTTCTTCAGAACCTTTCACGTCTGTCACATGTGCTCAAAGTGAACCTGCTCTCATCTGTGAAAAGCACAGGGCACCAGTGGTGGTCCTGCCAATTCTGGTATTCTATGGCAAATGCCAATCGAGCTCCACGGTGCCCACTAGAGGACATCGGGCTCTCAGGCCACCCTCATGAAGTCTGTTTCTGATTGTTTGGTCAGAGACATTCACACCAGTGGCCAGCCTGCCTGCTGGAGGTCATTTTGTAGGCTCTGCCAGTGCTCATCCTGTTCCTCCTTGCCCATGAGAGTAGATATTAATGGGCCCTGCTGATGGGTTAAGGACCTTCTACGAAGGGCCCTGTCCAGCTCTCCCAGAGGAACTGCCTACCTGTCTCCTAGAATCTCTTCCATGCCCTCGAGACTGTGCTGGGAGACACAGCAAACCTTCTGGCAAAGCCACGTATTGATGTGCCATCCTGGAGAAGTTGGACTACCTATGCCACCCCTGTAGAGTCCAGGTATCGCCTCATGCTGCCAGTAATGACACTGACTGCAGCCAAATACAAAACGAGTGACAAAACAGATGAGGAGGGAAAAATGTTAGTGGCCTCCACCTGTTAAACCATTCAGTCCTGTTTTGGGGGTCGTCTCATTGTTGCCCCTCTAGTGCCCCTGTTGCCTGTTTCTGTTCACACCAGTGTTCTGCCTGCCTGTCTGCTGGAGGTAATTTTGTAGGCTCTGCCAATGCTCATCCTATTAGAAAGTGGCAGTAAGGAAATACCTGCAGCCACTGTGGACCTCCAGGCTCAGAGATGGAAACCCCTGGTTTCATACTAACCGTGTGACTGTGACTGACCGGTGTCCTGTTCAGAGACGGTGTCTACCTTGTCCCCCCGGTGATTAGTGTTTGAGCCCCCTGGACGCTTAAAACTGGATTAAGAGAGTTGATAATTCCTTCGATTAGATTATGTTATATAAACTTTATTAATCCCAATGGTAGGAGGATGTGGTACCCTGTTAGCCATAATGGATGCAACGAGAACTCAGGGAAAATGTCCCCTTTTATTTATTGGCTTGAAGAAGGGGCCTTTAAAGCTTGCATAGTTTAATCCGTTCAGTTAGCCAATGAAAGGTGTCATTTTGCCAGACGTCTCATTAATCCCAATGGGAAATTCAAAACAAGGAATGGGAAGTACAAAATTTGAGGGTACTTATATTAAAAGGCCCTGCTAAAAAATAAAATAAAATAAAATAAAAACAGCAACCATTTTGGCACACAGGAGTAATGATACTGACAATGGAAACGTCAACCAGCTGTTCTGCAAAGGTCTTTAAGAAATGGACCCACAAAATCTAAATGACAGCGTGTGGTTTTTCTGGGCTTCAACGTGACTCCTCAGAGGCAGACGCGTGTGGCTTCACTCTGACATTTGTACTAAACCTGAATGACCCCCTCCATCTTTATACGCATCACACAGCAGGTCTGTGAACCAATCAGCCCGGCAGGTTCTCTGTAGCACCAAACCTCACAGCTGCCTCAGGGACAGCTGGCGTTGCATTGCTCTTATGGTTTTGAACGACACTTGGTGGGCTCTGCTTCTCCGAATTCACCTCGAGTCATAATGTGTGGCCAGTGGCAGTCTAACAGTTAAGCAACTGGAGATGAAAGACAAACCATAAAAGAGAAAATACAAAAAAAAAAAATAGCAACAGTTTTACTCTTTGGAGAGACAATTGAGGTTTCCTGGGGGGCAGAAAAAGAACCACTTGATAAAATCAGCATCACTTTAAGTGTTGCTTAGCCGGCAAACAAGCAAGTCCTTCCAATAGCCTCCATTTTATGAAGCCCCTTCTTACAACTGCACCCTGGAAGCACTAAGCACCAAGAACTGACCTGGGAATAGACTGGTAGTGTGTCGCAGGGCACAGAACTGGGCACCATCACACTTCTTGTACCTGGAGAGTGTAGACCCCCCTCATCCACAATGAGAAGAATACTAACACCTCAGAGAAACTAAAGACCAAGAACTGAATCCAAATCCTGAAAGATGTGCACTGGCAGCAACAATGAAACAAATAGAATATAATCAATCGAATGAACAATCAATCATATAATGCCTTTCATATCTATCTATCTATTAATTATATATTACCTTTTATATCTATTATACAGTGCCTTTCATATCTATCTATCTATCTATCTATCTATCTATCTATCTATCTATCATATAGTGCCTATCATACAGTGCCTTTCATATCTATCTATCTATCTATCTATCTTATATAGTGCCTTTCATCTATCTATCTATCATATAGTGCCTTTCATATCTATCTATCATATAGTGTCTTTCATATCTATCTATCTATCATATAGTGTTATGTTTTCAGTTACATTCTTTTTTTTTACGTTGTATATTTAACAGATAAAGCAGGTGAATTTCAGTAGGTTTCTCTCCCTTTGTCCAAAGAACTCTCACTACAGCGTGTTGTTCAACAATGGTGCAATCCCAAAGTGTATCACTAACAAAGCCCATCAAGGGAAGGTTCTTTTTGTGTCAGCTCACAAAGTGTAATCTACCTCAAGTAATACTGGTCCAATTCTACACACGGCAGGATTGGGTCCACTCTGAGCTCATCTATGGCTGTCTGGTGTGGTGCTGCCTCTGCAACGCATCATCAGAACCTGTGGAAAGATTACAGGCCGTAACTTGAACTATGCATGGTCACACACGTGAGCTTAGGAGGAAGCTGAATAGACCAAATGAAGGTAATTCCACGGCAGGCCAGGGGGTGGCAGGGCGCATTAAACTTAACCAAATACAGGAAATTCGGCCTGTTTCAACCTTGACAACACCAATTCTGGTTCCAGCCTTCAAGAGTGACATCATTTCCAGTTCCGGCCCTCAAGAGTAACATCATTTCCTGTTTCTGACCCACAACAATGGTGTTATTTCCGGTTCTGGGTCATAAGAGTGACGTAATTTCCGGTTCTGCCCCCAACAAAGACATCACTTCCAGTTCCAGGCCCCAAGAATGGCGTTATTTCTGGGTCTGGGCCATAAGAGTGGCGCCATTTCCAGTCCCGGGCCACAAGAGTGACATCATTTCTGGTTCTGGCCCCAAGAAAGACGTCATTACCAGTTCCATGCCCCAAGAAAGATGTCACTTCTAATTCCGATCCTCAAGAATGATGTTATTTCCAGTTCCGATCCTCAAGTGCGATGTCACCTCCAGTTCCGAACTTAATGACATCACTTGCTTTAAAGGCCTTTAAAGCTGCCATCTCTGAATTAACAGTTCAGTTCAGTCTAACTCCAACTTATGCCCATCAGTGCTAATTTTCATAATCTTTTGCAGCTTGGGACAATATACGGGTGGCTGCCCCAAACCTTTATTTGTGTGTTGAGGCTTGGTCTTTCACACCACACATTCAAGTCCGAGTGCAGGGTGAGAAGGGTCACTGCTGGGCCGACTCACCCCGGGGCATCACCTGTTTCAATGACTTCCCTCTGGCAAACGTCTTTACGCAGTGAAAACTGAAACAACACATTGCCTACGCAGTGCAGGTATTCTGACCAATCAGGTCTGAACTTCTACTCTGTATCTGTGTGGATCTGCACAATAGACCACTCTTAATCTTACTTTATCTCTTTACAGTGCATCCAGAAAGTATTCACAGCGCATCACTTTTTCCACATTTTGTTATGTTACAGCCTTATTCCAAAATGGATTCAATTCATTTTTCTCCTCAGAATTCTACACACAACACCCCATAATGACAACGTGAAAAAAGTTTACTTGAGGTTTTTGCAAATTTATTAAAAGTAAAAAGACTGAGAAAGCACATGTCCATAAGTATTCCCAGCCTTTGCCATGAAGCTCCAAATTGAGCTCAGGTCCATCCTGTTTCCCCTGATCATCCTTGAGATGTTTCTGCAGCTTCATTGGAGTCCACCTGTGGTAAATTCAGTTGACTGGACATGATTTGGAAAGGCACACACCTGTCTATAGAAGGTCCCACAGTTGAGATTGTCTCGAGGCACAAATCTGGGGAAGGTTACAGAAAAATTTCTGCTGCTTTGAAGGTCCCAATGAGCACAGTGGCCTCCATCATCCATAAGTGGAAGAAGTTTGAAACCACCTGGGGCCTCATGTATAATGCCGTGCGTAGAACTCGCACTATAACATGGCGTAAGCACAAAAGCCGAAATGTGTTTACGCACAGAAAAATCCAGATGCAGGAATCTGTGCGTACTCCAACTTCCACGTTCTTCCGCTACATAAATCCCGATCAGCGTGAAAACTAACGCTCGTGCACGCGCATTATGTAACGCCCCAAATCCTCCCAGAATTACGCCTATTTGAATATGCAAATCAATATAAATCGCCTTAAGCCAGCCTTCTGTGAAAAGACAATGGGAAAAGCACGGGGAAAATATAAGAATTTCAGCGAATACCAAGTGGAGGCAAAGGAAAAACATACTATTTGTTCAAATAAACCGTGGTATAATCAACAAAAGGAAGTTGATCGAGTGACATAGCGTGTTGGAGAAACTTGAAAGCTCACATTCACAAATCGCACAGTGCGGAAATAAAAAGAAGTCACATATCAAAGTCGCGTGAAAAGCGAGTTGTAAGCCCACTGTCTGAGTGTCATATGAAAGCTTATTAGGGTACAGAGAAAAAGGCACACAGTGGGGAAAAAGCACGAAATGTCAACTTCAATCTCGACATTTCCACTTTAATCACGTAGTTTATTTTGTCATTAAAGTAGAACATCATAAACTTCATCTTAAAATCGTTTAATTAACCAGTTTCTCAAATCACATCGTAATTAAAGTAGCACGTTAAATGCTTTGTTTTGTATTTGATCTTCTATGTGCTCTATGTGTGTGAATCACTACTTGCTTTTAAACCGGCTCTCTTCCTCCAACTGGACACAGAATCCATTACATTCGTAATATTACAGTTCTCTGAATAACTAAAATACTGAGATGTATACGTGATATCATTTTCATGATGATAGGAGTTAAAGCACGTTATTAAACATGTGTTTCACTTGATGAAATAATTTATTGCAGCAGTACAATCAGGGGCGGCTCTAGGCTTGTGGTGGCACTGGGCAGAGGAAGAATCGGTGGCTCCTTAGCCCCCGTCAGTAAGGTAGCTTATGCACAGTGGATGGCTACATCCGTTGTGGACACTGCATAGCCGCCTCGTGCTCATGACACAAGCATTTAACTTTTGCGAAATTTGTCGCTGTGTTTTAGGTGTGTTGTTATTTTCTCTTTCTGTTTTATATTCAATATATATTGGCGTAGCCGTCCTGCAGTCAGTGCTTTTCTTTCCCCAAGTAACCGATCGCCATACAATCAGCTCTGTAATAGGCGTTAAGCCATCTGTAAGCTTAGCACCGATTCTTCAAAACGTTTAAAGAACATTGAAATATCTTCGTAGTACATGTTTAATTATTCTATCCTTAACGACACTCCCAGTGAAGAATATAGATTATTTAAATGAAGTTAAAGTTTTATCTGTATAATTTAATAAACATATTTTGCTGAATTTCACCTTATAAATGATATCGTTTCTGTTTCTGAACCGCGAGGTCTATACAGGAAAGGCTTTAAAACATTTTGCAGTGGCTGAGACAGCGTGTCCTTGAAGCTGTATACCGATAATTCCCTTTCCGATCAGCTGCTGCTGTGATTCACACTCAGATACAGTGATATAAATACTCTGAGTGGTGCAGTGAGAGAAATATGGAAAAGATGATCCGCTGTGGCAACTCCTAACAAGAGGAGCTGAAAGAAGAAGAAGAAGAAGAAGAAGTGAAAGTAACAACGCTAAAGCAGTTATGGTATTTGGAATACTATGGCTGTTCCCTCTACCATTATATTGTTACAAGTTAATTACAATCAGATGCATTACACTAATAAACAATATGCGGTTAGTTTCGTGTATTTATAAAGCCGCGTCAGGAAAATAAGGTGTAACCACACAGGAACAGTAGCACTGCTTTGACGTTGGGTGCCGCCAGTCTGCAAAACCGAGCGGAGAACTTGCGTACGACAAGGTATGAGGTACCGTGGAAAAGTGCGTGGCTTTACGCCAAGTGTAGGTTTTATACATCGCGATTTGAATGTGGAAAAGTTCTTACGCAACGTTTCTGTGCGTACGCACCGTTTATACATGAGGCCCCAGGACTCTTCCTAGAGCTGGCCGGCCATCTAAACTGAGCGATCGGGGAAGAAGGGCCTTAGTCAGGGAGGTGACCAAGAACCGGATGGTCACTCTGTCAGAGCTCTAGAGGTTGTCTATGGAGAGAGGAGAACCTTCCAGAAGGACAACCATCTCTGCAGCAATCTACCAATCAGGTCTGTATGGTAGAGTGGCCAGAAGGAATCCACTCCTTAGTAAAAGGCACATGGTAGCCCGCCTGGAGTTTGCCAAAAGGCACCAGAAGGACTCTCAGACCATGAGAAACAAAATTCTCTGGTCTGATGAGACAAAGATTGAACTCTTTGGTGTGAATGCCAGGCGTCACGTTTGGAGGAAACCAGGCACCGCTCATCACCAGGCCAATACCATCCCTACAGTGAAGCATGGTGGTGACAGCATCACGCTGTGGGGATGTTTTTCAGCGGCAGGAACTGGGAGACTAGTCAGGATAAAGTGAAAGATGACTGCAGCAAAGTACAGAGACATCCTGGATGAAAACCTGCTCCAGAGCGCTCTTGACCTCAGACTGGGGCGACGGTTCATCTTTCAGCAGGACAACGACCCTAAGCACACAGCCAAGATATCAAAGGAGTGGCTTCAGGACAACTCTGTGAATGTCCTTGAGTGGCCCAGCCAGAGCCCAGACATGAATCTGATTGAACATCTCAGGAGAGATCTTAAAATGGCTGTGCACCGACACTTCCCATCCAACCTGATGGAGCTTGAGAGGTGCTGCAAAGAGGAATGGGCGAAACTGGCCAAGGATAGGTGACCCAAGCTTGTGGCATCATCTTCAAAAAGACTTGTGGGTGGAATTGCTGCCAAAGGTGCATCGCCAAAGTATTGAGCCAAGGCTGTGAATACTTATGTACATGCGATTTCTCAGTTTTTTTATTTTTAGTAAATTTGCAAAAACCTCAAGTAAACTTTTTTCACGTTGTCATTATGGGGTGTTGTGTGTAGAATTCTGAGGAAAAAATGAATTTAATCCAATTTGGAATAAGGCTGTAACATAACAAAATGTGGAAAAAGTGATGCGCTGTGAATACTTTCCGGATGCACTGTATTTTTTGCATCGCTCTTGTATGCTGTATCATATTTTATCTTCTTATTTTGTATCTTTTCTATTCTGTGTTGCCCTTATATGTTGCCCCAATACTATCAAGATAAGTTCCTAGGACACATTAGTGCACCAAGGCCAATAAAATGGCAACTCTGATTCTGATCATCTGCTTCTGCTTTACTGGACTGTGTTTGGCCATTGTTGTTAGAGTTTATTGTTTGCTGTGTAGTGTTGTAATTTGTCATCGGCGTTGGAGTACTGGGGAGGGGGGATTTGCAGTACATATTTTTGTGTAATATTGTTTCTTCTTTTTATTATCTGATTCATCCATCCATCCATTTCCTAACCCGCTGAATCCGAATACAGGGTCACGGGGGTCTGCTGGAGCCAATCCCAGCCAACACAGGGCACAAGGCAGGAACCAATCCTGGGCAGGGTGCCAACCCACCGCAGGACACACACAAACACACCCACACACCAGGGCCAATTTAGAATCGCCAATCCGCTTAACCTGCATGTCTTTGGATTGTGGGAGGAAACCGGAGCGCCCGGAGGAAACCCACGCAGACACGGGGAGAACATGCAAACTCCATGCAGGGAGGACCCGGGAAGCGAACCCGGGTCCCCTAACTGCGAGGCAGCAGCGCTACCACTGCGCCACCGTGCCGCCCCATTATCTGATTCATATATTCATTATTGTTAATTGATTCATTGTGCCACTTATTAGTGTCTCTGTGTGTGAGTGTGGTTGTGGAGGATCCAGGCTGGGTGTGTTCCCGGGGTCCTCGAAAAAAAAATGAACAAATCATCTTCTTCAGACGTCCCCACGACCTGCTGCAACATCGCCTGATTCAGAACAAAGTGAGTGAAGACGCCTTCAGAAGGAAGGGTGCCTGGCCTTTAAAATGTAGGAGAAAAATCCAGGATTAAGTTTGGAAAAGCAGGAAATGGCAAGTAGTGCGTGCAATTGGGGAGGGAGGGGGGTGTGGCGGTGCAAAATCCTTTTTCAGATCAGACAGTATGGCTTATTTAAAAGCCTTCAGCTCCAATACAGTAGTACAGAAAGGGCCTGATCATTTGGGCAAAATTTGCATTCTAGCAAGAGAGATTGAATTCTTAACCAAATGATTAGGCAAACCGGCATTTAAATTGCCGATTCGATCTGACTTTGTTTGGATATGCAAACCAAACTGACACAACTGAAAATAAAGATCTATGTGTAATTAAATTACATCAGACAAGCAAAACACACAATTACTGGCATTACTGAATAACAAAGACAAAAGGCCGCAAGGGGAGGGCAACGTTTAAATGAAAAAGATTAGGTGCGTTCTTAACTGCTGCTTTAGTTAAAGGACCCTCCGTGCAAAGTACGCCTTAAAAAACTGCACTGCACCACCTTTTAAAATGTGCACTTTGATTTACAGAACTATGCAAAAGACAAATGGTACAGAGAAAAACAGAGTGAATGGTTATCATTTATTATATTTTACTATTTGTTCATATCTATCTATCTATCAATGATCTAGTGCCTTTCCTATCTATCTATCTATCTATATATCTATCTATCTATCTATCTATTAATTATATAGTGCCTTTCCTATCTGTTTGTCTATCTGCTATATAGCACCTATCATCTGTTATATAGTGCCTTTCACATCTATCTATCTATCTATCTATCTATCTATCTATCTATCTATCTATCTATCTATCTATCTATCTATCTATTAATTATATAGTGCCTTTCCTATCTGTCTGTCTATCTGCTATATAACACCTTTCATATCTGTTATCTAGTGCCTTTCACATCTATCTGTGAATTTCCCTATTAATAAAGTATCTATCTATCTATCTATCTATCTATCTATCTATCTATCCATATACAGTTGTGCTTGAAAGTTTGTGAACCCTTTAGAATTTTCTATATTTCTGCATAAATATGACCTAAAACATCATCAGATTTTCACTCAAGTCCTAAAAGTAGATAAAGAGAAACCAGTTAAACAAATGAGACAAAAATATTATACTTGGTCATTTATTTATTGAGGAAAATGATTGAATATTACATATTTGTGAATGGCAAAAGTATGTGAACCTCATGGATGAAGGTGAAATTCGAGTCCGGTGTTTTCAATCAATGGGATGCCAATCAGGTGTGAGTGGGCACCCCGTGTTATTTAAAGAACAGGATCTATCAAAGTCTGCTCTTCACAACACGTTTGTGGAAGTGTATCATGGCACGAACAAAGGAGATTTCTGAGGACCTCAGAAAAGAGTTGTTGATGCTCATCAGGCTGGAAAAGGTTACAAAACCATCTCTAAAGAGTTTGGACTCCACCAATCCACAGTCAGACAGATTGTGTACAAATGGAGGAAATTCAAGACCATTGTTACCCTCCCAGGAGTGGTCGACCAACAAAGATCACTCCAAGAGCAAGGCGTAATAGTCGCGAGGTCACAAAGGACCCCAGGGTAACTTCTAAGCAACTGAAGGCCTCTCTCACATTGGCTAATGTTCATGTTCATGAGTCCACCATCAGGAGAACACTGAACAACAATGGTGTGCATGGCAGGGTTGCAAGAAGAAAGCCACTGCTCTCCAAAAAAACATTGCTGCTCGTCTGCAGTTTGCTAAAGATCACGTGGACAAACCAGAAGGCTATTGGAAGAATGTTTTGTGGACGGATGAGACCAAAATAGAACTTTTTGGTTTAAATGAAAAGCGTTATGTTTGGAGAAAGGAAAACACTGCATTCCAGCATAAGAACCTTATCCCATCTGTGAAACATGGTGGTGGTAGTATCATGGTTTGGGCCTGTTTTGCTGCATCTGGGCCAGGACGGCTTGCCTTCATTGATGGAACAATGAATTCTGAATTATATCAGAGAATTCTAAAGGAAAATGTCAGGACATCTGTCCATGAACTGAATCTCAAGAGAAGGTGGGTCATGCAGCAAGACAACGACCCTAAGCACACAAGTCGTTCTACCAAAGAATGGTTAAAGAAGAATAAAGTTAATGTTTTGGAATGGCCAAGTCAAAGTCCTGACCTTAATCCAATCGAAATGTTGTGGAAGGACCTGAAGCGAGCAGTTCATGTGAGGAAACCCACCAACATCCCAGAGTTGAAGGTGTTCTGTACGAAAATTCCTCCAAGCCGGTGTGCAGGAATGATCAAAAGTTACCGGAAATGTTTAGTTGCAGTTATTGGGGGGTCACACCAGATACTGAAAGCAAAGGTTCACATACTTTTGCCACTCACAAATATGTAATATTCAATCATTTTCCTTAATAAATAAATGACCAAGTATAATATTTTTGTCTCATTTGTTTAACTGGTTTCTCTTTATCTACTTTTAGGACTTGAGTGAAAATCTGATGATGCTTTAGGCAGAAATCTAGAAAACTCTCAAGGGTTCACAAACTTTCAAGCACAACTGTATCTATCTGATAGATGTGAAAGGCTCTATATAATAGATAGATAGATAAGTAAGGCACTATATAATAGATAGATAGATAGATAGATAGATAGATAGATAGATAGATAGATAGATAGATAGATAGATAGATAGATAGATAGATAGATAGATAGATAGATAGATAGATATGAAAGGTGCTGAAGGTTTTTAAAGAGACGGTTAGCCAGTTAGAGTCAGGAGATCACTGAGGGGCCAGAATGTCCCTTCAATGGTGGGCAAAATAGCCAGGATATTGGGGGTACACCCTACTTCATTTTTTTGAAGGATGCCCTTTGATCTTTGATGACCACAGAGAGTGAAGGCCTTTGTTTTATGTCTCATCCAAAGGTCGTCACCAGTTTTTAAAGCACAGTGTCCTCCGTTATTGCACCGGTGTCCTCATCCAGACCACAGGGTTAGCGCCACCCACTGGCCTCGCCAATATGCTTATCTTCTGAAGCGAAGCCTAAACAGGCAGACGTCGAGACCTTTCCCAGTCTAACAGCCCCCCATTCTTTTCTTTCCACCATAGTTGGGTCGAGCTGTTCTGGACGTGTGCTTTAACTTCAATGGTATCTTAGCTTTTGAAAGGCAGTGTCTTATTTTTTTCTGATTTTTTCCCTCCCTAATGTTTGCAGTTCTCTAAGAATTCAACAACACGACTTGCGCCAAAGAAAACATTTAAACAATTTAACCCTCATCAACAGCCTTTACAAAAAAAAAAAACAAAAAAAAACAGTCGTCTTGCCCTAAATGGCAGCTCTTTGTGGGCTCTCTGAACGAGGCTCAAGGTTGCACTTAAGGTTCATATGGATACCAGAAGCCCAGAGCTCGAGTGCAGGCTCGCAGAATTTGGGTACAGAACAGGAAATATTTTTGACTGAGGGATTTATAAAAATATGGAACAGCTTGCCAAAGGAGACTGCAACTACTAAAACACAGGAGACTTTTAAAAGCATTCTGACCCTGCCGAAGAAGGAAATCCATTGAGCTGGAATAGCTTTCCCATTCTTCAGCTTTCTTGGACTGAACACTTCACTTCAGTCATAAATCGAAGGAAGCGGGACAAGTCACCGACAAGATGAAAGGCACCGACAGGCAGCGAGGCTTAGCATTAGCGAGCTGAACGAAGATGTGTGTGCAGGTTTGACCCCAGCAGACACGTCTCTTCTTTTTTTTCAAAATGCTCATTAGGCTTTAGAGGCGTTCAAAGTAAACTGCTTTAAGATGGTGTTGGCTTTGGCAAGGTGCTATAAACAGGGCCATAATGCAGGTCATTAGCCTGTAAAGATCTGCTAAACTGGTCTGTGAACCATCTGCTCGCGCTCCATCTTGTTCTACTGTGGTCCGTTTCCGAGGCCGGGACGTTGGACAAATGAAATGACGTCACTCACTCCAGCAGACTCACTTGGTCAGCCAATTGGATATGGAGGAATATTTCGGACAAAATGAAATAAATAAATAAATGAGTAAATAAATAAAAGTACTGTGAAATGTGAGCATAAATAAATAAATGTGTCATGAAATGACAGCCTTAATAAATAAATATGTCATGAAATGAGAGCATAAATAAATAAATGTGTCACGAAATATGTTTTTCGTTGCTTATTTATTTATTTCATTTTGTCCGTAACATTCCTGCAAACCGTCATGAAATACGGCTTGAAATAAAACTGTCAGTTTCACTCATCAAAGTTGAGAGGGTGGGCTCTAACACGCCCTCTAGTTACTGATTGGTGAATCGATAGCACAAGAATTAATTAGAAAAATGCTTACTACTGCCGATTAAATGGATTCTGCCGAAGATATTACGTATTTCAGAGAGAGAATTGAAGATTTATCGGAAGAAATTACAATGTTGGCCCCTTTTAGAACTGAGTATTTGACCCTTGTTTTACGAGTAGAAAGTCAGTTGCATATTCGCAGCTACTTTTTCAAACTGTACAGCTCTGATCAGTGGTAAAGTTGTTCAGTTCAAAATATTAGGTGGAGCTGCTTTGGGCATTCCATGTCAAAGTACCTAAACTAATCCAGCCGTTACAGCTTACCGTATATCAAACTGGCTCATTCGTCTTGTGATCGTCTTCTGATACATCATACAGATCTGCAATCTTTTGTACTTTTAAACCGCATAACAGAAGGTGTTCTATTGACTCAGCTGGAATGTCAAAGGATGGACGTCCAGAGCAGGGTACTGCATTACCTGAACTGGAGTGTAGTAGAGTCCGTTCCACCTGTTCTTCGATAATTTCAAAAACAGTTTCATCTATATCGGAGTCTAAAAGGGCCGCCAACATTGTAATTTCTTCCGATAAATCTTCAATTCTCTCTCTGAAATACGTAATATCTTCGGCAGAATCCATTTCATCGGCAGTAGTAAGCATTTTTCTAATTAATTCTTGTGCTATCGATTCACCAATCAGTAACTAGAGGGCGTGTTAGAGCCCACCCTCTCAACTTTGACGAGTGAAACTGACAGTTTTATTTCAAGCCGTATTTCATGACGGTTTGCAGGAATGTTACGGACAAAATGAAATAAATAAATAAGCAACGAAAAACATATTTCGTGACACATTTATTTATTTATTTATGCTCTCATTTCATGACATATTTATTTATTAAGGCTGTCATTTCATGACACATTTATTTATTTATGCTCACATTTCATAGTACTTTTATTTATTTACGCATTTATTTATTTATTTATTTATTTCATTTTGTCCGAAATATTCCTCCATAATTGGAAGGCGGCGTCAGCATTCCGTCTTATGAAATTCCCACGATCCTTTGCTCCTGCACTTGTATGCACTTCTACAACTTCAGAACACTTCTCTGTGATGGGCCGCATCGCAGGAGTTGATTTTATTAAGACAACAACTGATATGCGCCTTTTTATAATTAAGTTATACCTTAGAGCAGCTTTTCTCAACCCGGGCTTAAGGTTCCCCCGAGAAATGGTAATGAATAGCAACGGCAAATAAATAAAGTTGAACGGTGGAAGAAAATAATAAACCTTCTCTACAAGGAATATATTCAAGTTCGCGTTAGTTGTATTAACAGCAGGGACGTGCGGTCAGGGGAGGCATCATTAAAAGTAAAAAAAAAACTAATAATGATAACATAAAAGAAAGGTGTCCACTGGTCTGTGCTATAAATTAGTTTTCTGTATGATTCCAATAATTTTGATTATTTGTATAGTCAGAATCGCTGAATTTGAGCATTTCCTATTCCAATACTGGACAGAAACGTCGAGCCTCATCTCCCCTCGGACTGCGCTGTCCTCACACACTGGCGGGGTTGATGCCTGCGATTGGCGCGTGCCTGCTGCTGTCTCTCTGTATGTCGCCAATCTAATGTTAACAGACATACTTATTATTATACACCTTGACTTTCCACAGTCTGGCTAATAATTTTAATGAATGTTTGTGACATATTTAGTCTTGCTGATCGGACATAAAACCGCAGTGAAAAGGCACAAGATGAAGCAGACAGTACCGTGCCATTCTGAAGGGGACGCACGTGAGCCCAACAGGTGCTTGTTTCTGCTGGTCTTCTAACGCAGAGGAGCCAATACACGTAAGTTAGCGATATCAGTACGCGATATCAGTACGTACCAGCCACTCTGTGTCTCTTCCGCTCCCGTATGTGAATTTCACTTTCACCAATCAACAGATCTTTTAATTCTTGTGGATACGCCTCTTCACTGGGAAGAAACACTAATTTTCCCTGATGGCAACATGAATGAGATGATCTACAAGTCTTCGACTTAAAGTTTAAATCCAAACGATATATTCGATCTCTTTTCGCTGTTCCGTTATTTCACCAAGTAATAATTTCCGTTTGTTTGCGCTAATGCGATCTTTCCTGTCAGTTTTTTGAGATTTTCGCATTTTAGTACTTTAATTATCCCTAGCCTGCTCTGCATGTGTATTGTGCCAACGTTTTTGAATTCTTTACGACATTCTACTTTGTCTTTTATTTCCAGCCCCCCGGCGTGGTTAAATCTCTTGGCACAAAGTCTCGAATTGCGGGACGTGAAAGTATCTCTCTGAAAAAGTCACGTCTAGTCCCAGGATATTTTATATTATAAAGAGACAACTTCTTGCCTCCTCCAATCTCACATCAGTTTCTCTCATTGAATTTTGTTTATTGCATGGCACAGTACCTGAAGCACTAAAAGTGTCCATCATTAAACCATTACTTAAACAGTCAAACCTAGATCCACACATACTAAATATTTATAGGCCTATTACAAATTTACCCTTTCTCTCTAAAATACTAGAAAAAGTAGTCGCCAATCAGCTTCAGTCAAATCTTACGCATTACAATTTATTTCAGACATTCCAGTCTGGTTTCCGCACTGGTCATAGTACAGAAACGGCACTAACGTGGGTTGTAAATGACATTCTGATATCCTCTGATGAAGGAAACTCCACTGTAATTATGTTGTTAGACTTAAGTGCAGCATTTGACACCATTGACCATTCTATTTTACTGCACAGGCTAGAAAATGATGTTGGGCTTACAGGCCCGTGCTCGCTTGGTTTAGTTCTTATTTATCAAATCGGTTCCAGTATGTATAGAAATGTGCTGACAGTACTCCATCATTATACACAGAAGTTCAATATGGTGTCCACAGGGCTCAGTACTCGGACCTTTACTGTTTTCACTTTACATGCTTCCACTGGGATCTCTCATTAGGAAACATAATGTTAATTTTCACTCGTATGCAGATGACACCCAGTTATACCTTTCATTTAAATCAAATGAAGTTTCTCAGATGTTGTCTTTAATTAGTTGTGTTAGTGAATTAAAGGAGTGGATGGATGAGAACTACTTGTCTTTAAACACAGATAAAACAGAGATGTTAATTGTTGGAGGGAATGGCGCTGATCACAGCAATATTCTGTCATCATTTAACTCAGTTGGAATCACCATTAATTTTACTGAATCAGCCCACAATCTAGGAGTTATCTTTGACTCTAGCATGTCATTTAAAGCGCATATTACAAAGTTGTCCAAATCATGTTTCTTCCATCTTAAAAATGTTAGGAAATTAAGGCTTTCTAAATAAACAGGATTCTGAGAAATTAATTCATGCATTTATTTCTAGTAGGATTGACTACTGCAATGCGGTGTTCACTGGCTGTTCAAACTGTTCTTTATACAGCCTCCAGTTAATCCAAAATGCTGCTGCAAGAATTATTACAAGAACAAGAAAATATGAACACATAACCCCAGTTCTTAAATCCTTACACTGGCTCCCAGTTAAGTTTAGGGCAGATTTCAAAATCCTCCTTTTAACATATAAAGCATTAAATGGCCAAGGTCCGGCTTACTTGTCTGAACTTATCATGACTTACAAACCAGAGCACATTAAGATCTCAAGATGTTGGTCTGCTTAAGATTCCAAGGATTACTAAAATAACACTGGGAGGTTGAGCTTTTAGTTACAGGGCCTGTAAACTGTGGAGTGGTCTGCCTGCTACTATAAGAGATGCCCCTTCACTCTCAGGCTGAAGACTCACAACTTCAGTTTAGCATATCCTGACTAGAGCTGCTGATTAACTGTACAGACTGCATCTCTGTTGTTAGTCATTAGCACTAAAACATAAGTAACAGGATAGTTAGAATTTGTTACTAACCCTCACCTGTTCTGTTTCTTTTCTTGGTACTCAAATGTGGCACTTGGTGCCACGGCCCCCTGCCAATTTGTTTTGCCTGCCTAAGATAAAGTCATCCCTGATGGAGGATCGCAGGAATCGTGGGAAAGAGGGGTCCTTTCATCGGATTGGCTGACTCAGCTGTGGAGTGGCCAAATGGGGAGGTAGCTTGATGAATGAGGTCTCCAGGACTCTAAACAAATCCAAATCTTATTATGTGATACC
The DNA here is from genome assembly GCF_016835505.1 of Polypterus senegalus. Taxonomy (NCBI): domain Eukaryota; kingdom Metazoa; phylum Chordata; class Cladistia; order Polypteriformes; family Polypteridae; genus Polypterus; species Polypterus senegalus. The sequence continues at coordinate 180,933,601 of NC_053160.1, read as the reverse complement.
ATCTACTGTTAAATTCTGCTCCGTACTTCTAAAATTTTTATTTTTATACTGTATTGAGGATTTGTTCTTTCTGTGTATTGTATTGTATTGTATTGACCCCCTTCTTTTTGACACTCACTGCACACCCAACCTACCTGGAAAGGGGTCTCTCTTTGAACTGCCTTTCCCGAGGTTTCTTCCATTTTTTCCCTACTATGATTTTTTTTGGGAGTTTTTCCTCATCTTCTTAGAGAGTCAAGGCTGGGGGGCTGTCAAGAGGCAGGGCCTGTTAAAGCCCATTGTGGCACTTCTTGTGTGATTTTGGGCTTTACAAAAAATAATTTGTATTGTATTTTATTGTTGCAGCAGTGCAGTTACAAATTTCTTTTGCCACAAATTCAGATTACAGTCAACAGTTACCCCTAAGCTTTTTACCTCCGTCTTGACTTTTAATCCTAATGTATCCAGTTTATTTCTAATAGCCTCATTGTATCCATTATTGCCAATCACTAAGATTTCAGTTTTCACGTATAAGTTGAGTCTTGAAACCCGAAAAATCGATCATAAAATCAAACCCCGACTTATACACCCGTTCAAAAATACGACACTTAATTTATTTATTTATTTATTGTACATCTTCTTGCCTCCTCCAATCTCACATCAGTTTCTCAGACACATTGAATTTTGTTGTAGCAGTGTAGTTATCAATTTCTTTTGGGACTTTTAATTTAAAACCAGCTTCATATTTTCTTCTCATCGAACGCTCCATCGTAAATAAAGGATGCTCTTATGATAAAGGTGTATGAGGGTGTGAGATACAAAAAACACAAAACAGTGCACATGTCACTTCAGAATAGTTTGGGTATCACCGTGTGGTCACGTAGGCACAATACACAGAAAACAAGGCCATGTGCTCCGTGGTTACTCTCTCAGGTGGGTGTTAGCATATCGTAATCTCTTGGACCAATAGCGTCAGTTTTCTGCATTCGAGTTATATGACCGACATTATAAAATACTGGAAATTATACGGTAAAAATCAAGCCTAGAATTATCTGCGGGAGAACTTAAACGCGAGTATATACAACGGTTTTAAGTATTCAAACTTAAAAATTGGCCTTTATAAATGCAGTTCGAGCTAATAAGCACGCCTTCTGAAAGTGCTCGAGCAGGTGTTTGAACGCCATCTTCAGCCACCAAATCGCGATAGGGCAGCACATACAAAACTTTACCTTATAAATGCTTTACTCTCTGAACATAACGACAAAAAATTGTATTATCCGACCGTCAGTCAGTCAGTCTTTATCCAACCTGCTATATCCTAACACAGGGTTACGGGGGTCTGCTGGAGCCAATTCCAGCCAGCACAGGGCGCAAGGCAGGAACAAACCTCGGGCAGGGCGCCAGCCCACTGCAGGGCACACACACTTGGGACAATTTAGGACCGCCAATGCACCTAACCTGCATGTCTTTGGACTTTGGGAGGAAACCCACGCAGACACGGGGAGAACATGCAAACTCCACGCAGGTAGGACCCGGGAAGCGAACCCAGGTCTCCTTACTGCGCTACTGCTACGCCACCGTACCGCCCTTTTCCGACTATGATTTTTTGCAGTTTTTTCTATATTGTTCTAGCCTTTCTATAGTAATCAGTACTAATTTTTATGTTGATGTATGAAAATGATTAAACTATTAACAATAATTATCGCAAAGGTATTAAGGTGTTTCTTTGTGGTTATGTTGACCAAGTCAGGCGCAGTCACGCCACCCATGTGCTGTTTTTAAATTTCATCGTTCGAACAAACGTTCCGAGTAAATTGAATTTCCGGTCGAGTGCATTTCGTTCAAACAGCTAGTGAGTGCACTTTAAATACACGGACGGCTTCAGTTTTATTAGTCTGTTTTATTTATCATCTTCTTTACATTTTTTTATTAATATTTTATAGAAATTTCTAACCGTGAAAATGTGGCACAAGTTTCACATTAGAAAAGTACACTTTATTAATCATATGTGTTTCAAGAATAACATTTGTTTGGCACACACATTTGTTTATATGACATACTACTTTGGTTTATGTTATCCTTTTGAAAAAGGCAAAGAGACGATTAAGTATAGCACTTATTATTGTTATATTATATCAGGGGTGGGCAAAGTCAGTCCTGGAGGGTTGCAGTGGCTGCAGGTTTTTGTTCTAACCTTAATTGCTTAATTAGAAAACAGTTCTTGCCAATTATTTCATTTCATGGCTTGTTAGTGTTTTAACTCTGTCATGTCAGCTCATTCTCATATCTGAGATTTTCTTTCCCTTTCTAAGGATATCATCCAAATGATTTGATGGCTAAAATGAAGGAGTAATTCTCGGTCCTTCACTTTTTTCTCTTCACTTTCCTTCCCAGTATTTAATTAAACCAAATAATGCACGATAAATACACACAGAGGTGTAAATGGTAACAAGCTCAATGGAGAAATGCTGGTTTCTTTTGTCATTTGCATGTTATTGCTAATAAGGAGCCATTAAAAACCAAGACTACAGCTGTTTAAGACTACAATAAACGATAAGGGTTCAAAATCTTAACAAGCGAGACGACTAAAGTGAAGTAGAAGTGTTACTTGAGTTATTGGGTTGGAGCAAAAACCTGCAGCCACTGCAGCCCTCCAGGACTGACTTTGCCCACCCCTGTATTATGTTATACATGTTTTCCGTACAAGACGTGATCTTCTCGGAAGACACTTTGACGTCCTGCGAGAGACACTTTAACGTCATGCAAAGACAATCTGACGTCCCATGAGAGACACTTTAACGTCATGGGAGACAATTTTACATCCGCGCAAGAGATGCTTTAACGTCATGCAAAGACAATTTGATGTCCTGTGAGAGATATTTTAACGTCACACAAAGACAATTTGACGTCCGCACGAGAAACACTTTAACATCATGCGAGACAATTTGACATCCACGCAAGAGACGCTTTAACATCACGCAAAGACAACTTGATGTCCGCACGAGAGACACTTTAACATCACGCAAAGACAATTTGATGTCTGCACGAGAGACACTTTAACGTCACGCAAAGACAATCTGACATTCCACGAGAGACACTTTAACGTCACGCAAAGACAATTTGACATCCGCACGAGAAACACTTTAACGTCATGCGAGGCAATTTGACATCCACGCAAGAGACGCTTTAACATCACGCAAAGACAACTTGATGTCCGCACGAGAGACACTTTAATGTCACGTAAAGACAATTTGATGTCTGCACGAGAGACACTTTAACGTCACGTAAAGACAATTTGACGTCCGCATGCGAGACACTTTAATGTCACGCAAAGACAATTTGATGTCCCGTGAGAGACACTTAAACTCGCGTGAGTCAAGGCAGTGAGACCACATTTAAAACAAGTTCAAGGACATCTAACCAAGCAGTTGTTGGAATGCCTTTGACAGACAGACATCATGTGCTCCCAGCTCTTAAAACAACAACAAGCGGCAAGCAGAACACGCAGCTCGCCAGCAACAGGAAGCCAGCAGATGATCCGACTGCTTTTCCTTGGCGTACGTTCAGCCCCCTACCTCCATTCATAAGTGGCAGAGACGCGAAGTGGCAAAAGGACAGCTGCAGTACAGACTTTTAAATGATCGACGTGCAGCGCGACAAAAAGAACAAGCAGCAGCAGCAGAAAGACAGCAGATGATACGATGGCATCTCCTTACCATGCGTTCAGCCGCCCCCCCTTCACAACACGAACAGCGTTATATGTCGTGTGATAAAGATTTAACCACGCCCGGGGCTGGAAATAAAGGACAAGTGTTGTTTTTACAAAAGTTTTAAAGTAAAAGTGAAAATAATGCATAATAACAATCTCTTTAAATTGTATATTCGGTAAACCAAACACGGGGGCTGGAGGAGCGAAGCGAGCAGGGGGCAGAGCCCCTTAGTAAATTTCTAAATGAAAAAAATACTAATAATGATGTAATTATTATATAGGAGATCCCTAGAACATGAATTATTATTTCAAGGCTTCCACGAGGGTAAAAAAAAGTTGAGAAACGCTGCCTTCGAGGCACACTTAGGTGTTCGGCGCTCCAGAGGCCGCTCTGCATTCTCTTGAAATGGGATAAACGACTCAGGGGGGGTCTGTGCAGACACAGGAAGGGGTTAAGGTGCCACCTCCAGCACACCTGCATTTTGCTGGTAAACCTTCTTATTTTTTATTTTTCGCCTTATTTGTACTACAAGCCCCAACGTGTCAAATTAGAGGCCAGAGAAGAAAATTCTTTCATATGTTATTAATATATCTGGGATCGGATTAACCATTAGAAGTCAACAAAAGGCTTAAAACACAAGTAAGAGAAAAACAGAACAGCATCATGTGGGATATATAAAAACATTAAAAATAATAATAGTAAAATAAAAAAGAAAAGAAAAGCAAAACCCACCAGAGTAGGAAGGGCCCTCCGTCATATAAACACTTGTTTATTTATATGCGTTACCTCCGTGACATCCTTGCCAGGTTCAGGACGCTGCGCTGTGTCTTTTAACAGACGCCAAATTTTAAGTCAAACTCCAAATCAACGGACTTCAATTACAGTGCCCACCATGACAAAGATGCATTGCTCCTTCATTCACCCCCCCCCACCCCTTGTCTGCTCCAAAGTATAAAATCCATCCATTTTCCAACCCGCTGAATCTGAATACAGGGTCACGGGGGTCTGCTGGAGCCAATCCCAGCCAACACAGGGCACAAGGCAGGAACCAATCCTGGGCAGGCTGCCAACCCACCACAGGACACACACAAACACACCCACACACCAAGCACACACTAGGGTCAATTTAGCATCGCCAATCCACCTAACCGCATGTCTTTGGACTGTGGGAGGAAACCGAGCGCCGGAGGAAACCCACGCAGACACGGGAGAACATGCAAACTCCACGCAGGGAGGACCCGGGAAGCGAACCCACGTCTCCTAACTGCGAGGCAGCAGCGCTACCACTGCGCCACCATGCCGCCCCAAAGTATAAAACTCCAAATGAAACTCTTCAGACATTGTGATTAAAGTGCATACTGCAGACTTTCCTTTAAGAAGATTTGCAGACATATTGGCACAACACATCTTCTACATGACCCCCCCATTTCAGGGCTCCATAATGTTTGGGGCAATTGGCGTCACAGGTGTTTGTGATTGCTCAGGTGGGTTTCATGGCTTCATTAAGACACCTCAGTGTGCTTTGACCATTTGGCGTTTGTAACTGCCTGTTGTTCAACATGAGGACAACAGCTGTGCCAATGAAAGCCAAAGAAGCCGATATGAGGCTGAAACACAGGAATAAAACCATTAGGGACATCGGGAAAACCTTAGGATGACTGAAATGAACTGTCAGGAATATCTTCAAGAAGAAAGAACACACTGGTGAGCTCAGTAATCACAAAGGGACTGGCAGGCCAAGGAAGACCTCCACTGCTGAGGACAGAAGAATCCACACTGTGGTCAAGAAATATATATATAAAAAAATACTTTTTAAAAACCACGCTTATCCTTCTATATAAAGGCAGTCGGGATTGTCCTTCCGTCCCGTGAGTGCTACGCAGGCGCGGAGATCCACACACGCCCCGTCCATTTTGCAATGCACGATGGGATTTGTAGTTTTGTTTTTCCAGGTAAAAGATGATTTTCTACTCCAGACTGTGCTATATCTTCTTCTTCTGTCTTACTATATAAAAGCGGTCGGGAATGTCCTTCCGCCCCGTGAGTGGAAAGCGTAGCGGTATTCCGCTTATCACAGACTTACTACTTGCAGCTTACGGTACGAAGCGACATGATGTGAGCAGAGTTCTGGTGCTCCCATTGTTCCCCTGCTTTTGTGCTAATGCGCTGGAAAAATAGACAAAATTATGTCTCTGGAAATAATTAATGTTGATGGAGTACAAATGCCTCACCGTGTAGTAAATATCAGGGGCTCAAAAGGCGACCTCAGTATAGAAAAAGTTTAAATTTCATCACAAAAATAACAGAAACTACAGTATTAAAGTAATACGCTCAAATGCAATATAACCAAATTAATGAGTTTGTATAAAATATCAAATTGATCTGCATATTGAATTGCCTTAAGAAGTGGTCAACTTAAAAGTCGGTCGCCTTAAAAGGCGGGTCAGCCTAGTATTAAGATAAAAAGTGTACTAACAGTAAAAAATAAGTCTCTCATACATCACTCGTAAAATAAAAGGATTACATAGATAGGCAGTGTCACGCACGAGCGCATGGGGAGCAGCTTAAGGACTTGACACGCGTCGCGACAAGTCGCCAGGGGACAACGGTGGGGTACTAACCCCTCTCTCTATCTTCCTGTAGAAAAGACGAAACACCGCCATAATCCTTCCCAGATAACCAAAAGAACAACACTTACGGGTCCCTTTGTCTCCTCTGGTCTCCCACTGATGATATCCACTAACCATCCACCACCACGCCTTCCCAGTATTTCACGTTACTAATTTGCAGTCCGGCTCTTTATATTGTCTGTCCACCCATCTTTTTGTGTCTTATGATTTCCTAGAAATATTTGACCTGCTTTAATTTACAGTATACGGGGCTCAAAACCCCAAACCTTGATGATTGTGTTCTTGTATTATTACAATAGATAGACAGATAGATATTTTAGTGTAGTTGGCAGGATTACATAGATAGATAGATAGATAGATAGATAGATAGATAGATAGATATGAAAGGCACTATATAATAGATAGATAGATAGATAGATAGATAGATAGATAGATAGATAGATAGATAGATAGATAGATAGATAGATAGATAGATAGTTATTTTAGCGTAGTTGGCAGGATAACATAGAGTGCATCCGGAAAGTATTCACAGCGCATCACTTTTTCCACATTTTGTTATGTTAAAGCCTTATTCAAAATGGATTAAATAAATTTTTTCCTCAGAATTCTACACACAACACCCCATAATGAAAGCGTGAAAAGTTTACTTGAGGTTTTTGCAAATATATTAAAAATAAAATAAACTGAGAAATCCCATGTCCATAAGTATTCACAGCCTTTGCTCAGTACTTTGGCGATGCACCTTTGGCAGCAATTCCAGCCTCAGGTCTTTTGAAGATGATGCCACAAGCTTGGCACACCTATCCTTGGCCAGTTTAAGCCATTCCTCTTTGCAGCACCTCTCAAGCTCCATGAGATTGTATAGGAAGCGTCGGTGCACAGCCGTTTTAAGATCTCTCCAGAGATGTTCAATCAGATTCAAGTCTGGCTCTGCTCTGGCTGGGCCACTCAAGGACATTCACAGAGTTGTCCTGAAGCCACTCCTTTGATATCTTGGCTGTGTGCTTAGGGTCGTTGTCCTGCTGAAAGATGAACCGTCGCCCCAGTCTGAGGTCAAGAGCGCTCTGGAGCAGGTTTTCATCCAGGATGTCTCTGTCCATTGCTGCAGTCATCTTTCCCTTTATCCTGACTAGTCTCTCAGTTCCTGCCGGCTGAAAAACATCCCCACAGCATGATGCTGTCACCACCATGCTTCACTGTAGGGATGGTATTGGCCTGGTGATGAGCGGTGCCTGGTTTCCTCCAAACGTGACGCCTGGCATTCACACCAAAGAGTTCAATCTTTGTCTCATCAGACCAGAGAATTTTGTTTCTCATGGTCTGAGAGTCCTTCAGGTGCCTTTTGGCAAACTCAGGCGGGCTGCCATGTGCCTTTTACTAAGGGGTGGCTTCCATCTGGCCACTTTACCATACAGGCCTGATTGGTGGATTGCTGCAGAGATGGTTGTCCTTCTGGAAGGTTCTCCTCTCTCCACAGAGGACCTCTGGAGCTCTGACAGAGTGACCATCAGGTTCTTGGTCACCTCCCTGACTAAGGCCCTTCTCCCCGATCGCTTGACTTCATGCTTGGTTTGTGCTCTGACATGAACTGTCAACTGTGGGACCTTCTATAGTCAGGTGTGTGCCTTTCCAAATCATGTCACATCAACTGAATTGACCACAGGTGGACTCAATGAAGCTGCAGAAACATCTCAAGGATGATCAGGGACACAGGATGGACCTGAGCTCAATTTGGAGCTTCATGGCAAAGGCTGTATATACTTATACACATGTGCTTTCTCAATTTTTATATTTAATAAATTTGCAAAAATCTCAAGTAAACATTTTTCATGTTGTCATTATGGGGTGTTGTGTGTAGAATTCTGAGAAAAAATGAATTGAATCCATTTTGGAATAAGGCTGTAACATAACAAAATGTGGAAATAGTGATGATGTGAATACTTTCTGGATGCACTGTAGATAGATAGATAGATAGATAGATAGATAGATAGATAGATAGATAGATAGATAGATAGATAGATAGATGTGATTTTATTTATCCCCAGGAGGAGATTTGGCATGAAACAAACAAAAAACAAACATTTATGTTCCCCACATAACCCAACTGGGCATTGAGGAAGTGTGATTTGAAGGTGGGGTGTACCAGAGCCAAGGTAGCCCCTTGTAGTGTTCCAATGTTCTAATGCAGACTCCCAAACAGACTCATTTACTGTTTCAGAGGAGGTCATCCACCTGAAGCTAAGCATGGTCAGGCCCAGCCAGTACTTGATTAGGAAAAGCTTGGGTTGCTGCTGCAAGAGGTGTTTTTGAGGCCAGCAGGCAGCGCTTACTCTGTGGTTTTAGTGTGGATCTCAATGCCCCAGTGCAGTAACAGGGACACTTTGCTGTGCAAAAATGGTAACATCCTTCAAATGAGGCATAAAACTGAGGTGGTCATTAAAGATCCCTGGCCATTTTTACAAATGAGTAGGGTTAATGCCAATGTCCTGACTAAATTGCCCATTACAGCCTGGTCATTTTTGCCCCTAATCATCCTCTGTCCTGTCCCTGATTGGCTATCTCTCTTACCCCTTTACCACCTCACAGCTCATATGTGGTGAGTGTACCGGTGCAGTGATGGCTGCCATTGCATCATTCTGGTGGGTGGTACACATTGGTGGTGGTTGAAGTGGCTCCCCTCTGCCTCTGTAAAGTGCTCTGAGTAGTGAGAGGAGTGCTATATAAATGTCATTCATTCTTATTATTATTTAACTCATTTCCAAACATCTAAGCAGACATTGCCAGGCAACTGACATAACATTGCTATCCGGTTTGGCCCTGTATTTAAACACTTTTCTCAGACTGTGTTCTTACCTGGCTGTTTAAATTTCTATTTAAAATGTGTCGTGCTTCAGTGACCCTTATCTTTGAAATCCACATTCAAACAAAAAAACATAGATGTCCCACCCTGGTTATCTCATTAGTGGTAAATCTTCTCTAGCATACAGAGCCAACACCCTGATGGCATTTATTTCATGGGCCACTTTACTAACCTAATCCCGTCTTGGAAGTGATCAGCATGGCCCTCAGCAGGCAGCAAATTAGAACACGAGAACAATCTGGACGAGAACAGGCCATTCAGCCCAACAAAGCTCACCAGTTCTGTCCATTTATTTCTTCCAAAAAAACATCAAGTCTAGTTTTGAAAGTCCTTATAATCTTACTGTCTACCACACGACTTGGTCGCTTACTCCAAGTTCTCTATATAAAGAAAAACTTCCTAATGTTTGTGCGAAATTTGCCTTTCACAAGTTTCCAGCTGTGTCCCTGTGTTCTTGATTAACTCATTTTAAAGTCACCATCCCGATCCACTGGACTAATTCCCTTCATAATCTTAATTATTTCAGTCTTGTCTCCTCTTTGTCTCCTATGAGGCTCAGCTTTTTTAATCTTTCCTCATAACTCATCCCTAACAGATAGATAGATAGATAGATAGATAGATAGATAGATAGATAGATAGATAGATATATGAAAGGCACTATATAATAGATAGATTGATAGATAGAAATGAAAGGCACTATATAATTAGATAGACAGATAGATAGATAGATAGATAGATATGAATAGATATATAATAGATAGATAGATAGATAGATAGATAGATAGATAGATAGATAGATAGATAGATAGATGGATATGAAAGGCACTATATAATTAGATAGATAGATAGATAGATAGATAGATAGAAAGATAGATAGATAGATAGATATGAAAGGCACTATATAATAGATAGATAGATAGATAGATAGATAGATATGAAAGGCACTATATAATTAGATAGATAGATAGATAGATAGATAGATAGATAGATAGATAGATAGATAGATAGATTCACATACTCCAGCATCAGCATACTAATAAAAAACAAAATTGAATTAAAGAGTGATAACAATGCAGGTATAACAGACAATAACTTTGTATAATGTTAACGTTTACCACCCTGGGTGGAATTGAAGAGTCACATAGTGTGGGGTCTCCTCAGTCTGTCAGTGCAGCAGGATGGTGACAGCAGTCTGTCGCTGAAGCTGCTCCTCTGTCTGGAGATGATCCTGTTCAGTGGATGCAGTGGATTCTCCATGATTGACAGGAGTCTGCTCAGCGCCCGTCACTCTGTCACAGATGTCAAACTGTCCAGCACCGTGCCTACAATAGAGCCTGCCTTCCTCACCAGTTTGTCCAGGCGTGAAGCGTCCTTCTTCTTTATGCTGTCTCCCCAGCACACCACAGCGTAGAAGAAGGTGTTCGCCACAACCGTCTGATAGAACATCTGCAGCATCTTATTGCAGATGTTGAAGGACGCCAGCCTTCTAAGGAAGTATAGTCGGCTCTGTCCTCTCTAACACAGAGCATCAGTATTGGCAGTCCTGTCCAATTTATCATCCAGCTGCACTCCCAGGTATTTATAGGTCTGCACCCTCTGCACAGTCACCTCTGATGATCACGGGTTCCAGGAGGGGCCTGGACCTCCTAAAATTCACCACCAGCTCCTTGGTTTTGCTGGTGTTCAGGTGTAGGTGGTGTGAGTTGCACCATTTCACAAAGTCCTTGATTAGGTTCCTATACTCCTCCTTCTGCCCACTGCTGATGCAGCCCACGATAGCAGTGTCATCAGTGAACTTTTGAACGTGGCAGGACTCCGAGTTGTATTGGAAGTCCGATGTATGTTGGCTGAACAGGACTGGAGAAAGTACAGTCCCCTGAGGCTCTCCTGTGCTGCTGACCACAATGTCAGACCTGCAGTTCCCGAGACGCACATACTGAGGTCTGTCTGTAAGATAGTCCACGATCTATACCACCAGGTATGAATCTACTCCCATCTCTGTCAGCTTGTCCCTAAGGAGCAGAGGTTGGATGGTGTTGAAGACGCTAGAGCTGTAGTCCTGGACTCAGTCGCTCTTCTCTGGACCTTTTCTAGTACTGCTGTGTCCTTTTTGTACCCTGGAGACCCAAACTGCACACAAGACTCCAGATGAGGCCTCACCAGTGTGTTATAAAGCTTGAGCAGAACCTCCTGTGACTTGTACTCCACACATCAAGGCGCTATATAACCTGACATTCTGTTAGCCTTCTTAATGGCTTCTGAACACTGTCTGGAGGTTGATAGCTTAGAGTCCACTGCGACTACTAATCCTTTCTCATTAGGTGTACTCTTGATTTTCCGACCGCCCATTGTGTATTAAAACCTCACATTTTGACTTTTCATGTGTAATTCTTTACATTTACTGACATTAAATTTCATCTGCCACAAATCTGCCCAAGTCAGTCTGCTATCCAAGTCCTTCTGTGATGATATAACGGATTCCAAATTATCTGCTAATCCACCTCTCTTGGTATCATCTGTAAACTTCACCAGCTTGTGAACGGATTCCCATCTAAATCATTTATATACAGGGTGCCCACAAAAACACTCCTTGATTTTAAATGGTTACAAAATCAAAGCATATTGGAAAATGTTAACAAATAAGATGCCAGCAAATACATTAAAACAAAACATTTCTTCTTTTTCACAGCTTGCTGAGGTAGGTGACTACCTTTTTCAACAAGATGGGACACCACCGCACTGGCATTTTGCTGGTCGCGCTGGACAAAATGACCATGTGTTCCTCAAGTGGGCCCCGAGATCGCCGGACAATACTGTTTGTGACTTTTTCCTTTGATAGTACGTGGAAAATGGCGTGTACGTACCTCCACTGATCTGCAGGAACGCATCACTGAAGCTATAAACGCGATCGCGCCGTATATACTTCGGAGAGTGTGGTCCGAGCTCGATTATCGCATTGATGTTTGCCGAGTAACAGGTGGGGCGCTCATCGAGTTTATGTAATCAACAGATACCATATGAAACTTTATGAAACCATCGCCTCAAAGATGAAAGAATATTCCAATAAATTTTGATTTTGTAACCATTTAAAATCAAGGAGTGTTTTTGTGGGCACCCTGCATATTAAAAATAGCGGCGGCCCCAGCACTGCCCCCTCTTAACATCACCTAATTGTGATGACGTTCCCTACCCCATCACCCTCTGCTTCCTATCTCTGAGCCAATTCTGCACCCACCTACTCACTACATCCGGAACTGCCACTTCTTTTAGTTTGATGCCCAACCTCTCATGTGGCATCTTGTCAAATGCAGCAAGGGACGAGTGTCACCATAAGGGAAAAATCCGGTGACATCAGGAGAACATTGAGATTCGACAGAGAAATCGCCACAAGCGAGGTCGTGAAGCAGTAAGCATGAACTTACGCCAGGACGAGACACGGCCGCCAAGGCGGTTTACACCATCCACATCATTGACTAAATAATTACCTGCACGTAAGAAATATTTTTGTTCATTGATTTTTTTTTTTGGTCTAGACTTTTATTTAATTAAACAAACAAAAAAATCCTTTCTTTACTTGACTTATGATGATAAACATCCATATAAAGGGTAAAGTGGAAATGATCTATACTTACAAGGTAGAAAAAAAATAACAACATTGAGTAATGCAATTAGAGATGTCCGTCTGCCATGAGGCAGGGGCCTCCTCTATCTGGAGACTGTCTTGAGTTGGGCTTACTGGAAATGAAGAAGTTTGACAAAGAGTAGAAAGTCAAAAAGAAAAAAAATAAATAAGAATAATTAGCTATAGGGAAGGGACTATAAAAATAAAATGTATTATTATTAATATTGAAGATGAGATTAGACAGGAGTCCCCACGGACTGAGATGTTTACCGATGACATTGCGATCTGTACTGATAGTAGGGAGCAGGTTGAGGAAATCCTGGAGAGGAATGAAGGTCAGTAGGACCACCACGACAAAATACATGTGTGTGAAGGAGAGGGAGGTCAGTGGAATGGTGAGGATGAGGGAGTAGAGTTGGCGAAGGTGGACGAGTTTAAATCAGCAGTACAGAGTAATGGGGATTGTGGAAGAGAAGTGAAGAAGAGAGTACAGGCAGGGTGGAGTGGGTGGAGAAGAGTGTCAGGAGTGATTTGTCACAGACGGGTATCAGCAAGAGTGACAGGGAAGGTCTATGGGACGATAGTGAGACCAGCTATGGTATAAGGGCTGGAGACGGTGGCACTGACCAGAAAGCAGGAGACAGAGCTGGAGGTGGCAGAGTTAAAGATGTTAAGGTTTGCATTGGGGGTGACGAGGATGGACAGGATTAAGAACGAGGACATTGGAGGGTCAGCTCAGGTTGGACGGTTGGGAGACAAAGTCAGAGAGGTGAGATTGCGTTGGTTTGGACATGTGCAGAGGAGAGATGATGAGTATATTGGGTGAAGGGTGCTAAGGATAGAGATGCCAGGGAAGAGGAAAAGAGGAAGGCCTAAGAGAAGGTTTATGGATGTGGTGAGAGAGGACATGCAGGTGATGTGTGTGATAGAGCAAGATGACGAGGACAGAAAGATATGGAAGAAGATGATCCACTGTGGCGACTCCTAACGGAAGCAGCCGAAAGGAGGAGAAGAAAAAGAAGATGTATTAAAACAAAATGACCAACACTAGCATAAAATCAGCATCAATATTACCCTACGAAAGAGGAAAAGCAACTGAAATTAGTTTCCATCTAGCAATTAATATTAGTTAAAACACTGTGATTTGTGAAAATTGTATAAATGAGTAAGAACTCAGATAGGAACTGATTTATCATGTAACAGGAATACATTAGAACAATCTAGACCAGAACAGGCCATTCAGCCCAACAAAGCTTGCCAGTCCTCTCCACTTATTTCTTCCGAAAAAACAAGACTGAACGATCGGGGGGGGCTTAAGCTACTGAAGCCCACCACGTTCATTTTTAAACCCGCCTTTTGTTTGTATCAGTTGGGGCAGCTGCCCCTTTCCTGTGTTATTAATTAGTTCAAACACCGTTAGGCTGCAGGTTGATAATATCGACCCTTTACAGTAAACCTGCAGATGATGTTGTTCCCTCAGTTCAGTCTTATTTATACTTACTGCACGTTTGCTTTCCCCCTCTCTTTATTTCCAGAGAATGCTCTCTTTTTGTACTCTTTTAGTTTACTTACCTAAAACACCAGGAGAGGGCGCTGCTGAGTGAGCCGATCGTGTATGCACTCTCTGCCCGACATTTGTTTGCCTGGCACTGGGTATCCGAGCGGCCGTCAGACAAGTAAACGAGTAAAATACACCAAATATCCAAATTCAAGAGATTGCTCTCAAGGTACAACTGAAATGGCGAAGTAATTCGTAGTTGAAGTCACACAGAACGCTTCTGCGTTTTAAAGTGGACGAGTTCGCAAATTCGCTAAGGTATTTCGATGAGAAAGTTTCACATTTTAAAACTTCGTACAGTGCGATCTGTTTCAGATACCTGAACGAAAACTGAAATTTCTTTGAAGAATAAGCGAGCCACATTTCCACAAAATTGGTCCATGGAGGGCTGAGTTGCTTCGTGCGGACAGACAGACAGACAAGGGTTATCGCAGTAGGTGCTTGCACATTATATACAAATGTACCTAAAAATGACTCAAGGATATGAAGAGAAATGTGCCAGTAATACATACAGTATATTCACACACACACACGTGCGGCCCACTGTAGCACATTCCCAGCTCTGCAATACTCTTTCCATTTAACTGGATATTCAGTATCTCGGAAATTTTCTTCTCTCCATTCCTGCCTTTTCACTCTTCAATCCTCTTCTCACAGAGTTGTCTGGAGTGTTCTTTTGTCTTTGTGTAGCTTAGGACAGTGTTTCAAAACCTTTATGGTCCCGTGCCCCGTCACCCAGTTTTGCCATTTTTTACATTTTTTGTTGCTTGTTGAACTGTGTGTAATTGAAAGAGTGAGGTTAAGTGCACAGCTAGCTACTCACAAACTAATGACCGTAACCTGCAAAACCAACGACAGTAACCTGAGAAACCACTGACTGCAACTCGCAATCCAAAGACAGCGACCCACAAACTGATGACAGCAGACTGTGAACCAAAAACAGTAACCCGTCACCCAATGACAGTAACCCGTGAACCAGCGACAACAACCTGCAAACCGAGAACAGCAAACTGCAAACCGACGGCAGCAACCCACGACCCAACAACAGACCCGCGACCCAATGACAGTAACCTGTAAATCAGCGGCAGCAACCCACAAACCAACGGCAGCAACCCGCGACCCAATGACAACAACCCGCAAACCGACAACAGACCCACGACCCAATGACAGTTACCTGTAAAACAGCGGCAGCAACCCGCGACCCAATGACAACAACCCGCAAACTGACAACAGCAACCAGCGATTCAATGACAGCAACACGTGAGCTATGAATTTGTATCCAGCAGGGGTAGTTAGCTCCCTTGCTGCAATGAGTTCTTTTGTAATTGCAGCGCGTTACATAACCCGAATCTCTATAGATATATTATATAAAAAGGCGACACCCCTCCCTTAGTTATATGACGGTAAGGAATTACATAGGAGAAATAACTTTGATTTCTTTAATGATGGTTTACGTGGCATAACAGACAAAAAAAGCCATGACAAGATCGTCACTGAAGTGGGAGCTCAATGTGTACAGTCTGCCATTTTCGTCGCTGTGCTGGAAGGATTTTCAGGATCGGGTGACGTTATCTCCCATCTGTCCGTTGGCTTCAAAGGTGTGCTGGGTAATGTGCCAAGGTTTTATACTCTTTCTTCATGTGCAGACCCTCACTTAGGTGAATCATGCCATTCCAAACAAAGCAAAAAGAGGATACAATTTCATGCTGAGTTTGACACACAGAAATAGTGCATGTTGCCCATTTCACAGTTTGTCCTTAACTTGTGTCAAGGATGCCAGGGGCGACGACCCCGCCAGGATGCCTTCAGGGAGCGGAAGTGGGCGTGCGCCCAACTGAGATCACGTGGGGGCCGCCATCCTGGTTGCTTTGGGGGCCCAACCCTGTAGGGACCCGTCGTCACCGCCAGGGGGCGCCCCAAAGCCTTGGGGACCCTGGACCTCAGCACTTCCGCCACACCAGGAAGTGCTAGGGGGAAGAAGAAGAGGGGCACCTGGAGAGCATCCGGGAGAACAGCCGGTATTTCCGCCACACTGGGGCGTGTCCAGGGGGGAATGCCGGGAAACACCTGGAGCTCATCCGGGATCATATAAAAGGGGCCGTCTCCCTTCATTCGAAGCTGGAGTCGGGTGGAAGCAGGACGAGGCAGAAGAGAGTGTGGAGGCGGCCCGAAGAGAAGGCATTGTGAGGCCAGGACTGTGTTGGGGTTTGTGTGGCACTGGAATTTGTCAATATTGTATATGATAAACGTGTGGTAGTGATTAACAACATGTCCGCCTGTCTGTGTCCGGGCCGCGTCCACACTTGTCTTGCCTTAAAATGCTTGCCTAGCAGATCTTATATGGCGAACTCCTGTGTGCTAAATCTGGCTTTGTGTTAGCTGTACATTTGAGTACAAAAGAAAAGTACTGTAGATTTATAAAATATTTTCGTACAGAGCACAGTGACATATTAAACATATAAACTTATTACAGAATCGATGACAGTAACATGTAAACCAACGACAGCAACCCGCAATCCCACAACAGTAACCTGCGACCCAACAACAGCAACCAGTAAGCCAACGATAGTAATCCGCAAACCAACGACAGCAACCCACGACCCAATGATGGCAACCCGTGAACCACCGACAGGAACCTGCAAATCAATGGCAGCAACCCACGATCCAAAGGCAGCAACCCGTGAACCAGGGACAGCAACATGTGACCCAACAACAGACCTGTGACCCAATGACAGCAACCCGCAAACCGACGACAGCAACCAGCAAACCAAAAACAGCAACCAGTGACCCAATTACAGTAACCTGTGAACCAGAGACAACAACCTGCAAAACCGACGGCAGCAACCACAAACCAACGACAGCAACATGTGACCCAACAACAGACCTGCAACCCAATGACAGCAACCAGCAAACCAAAAACAGCAACCAATGACCCAACAAAAGCAACCTGCGACCCAAAAACAGCAACCAGCAACCCAATGATGGCAACCCGTGAACCAGCGACAGCAACCCGCAAATCAATGGCAGCAATCTGCAAACCTTTGGCAGCAAACCACAACCCAAAGGCAGCAACCCATGAACCAGTGACAGCAACATGTGACCCAACAACAGACTTTGACCCAATGACAGCAACCCGCAAACCGATGACAGCAACCAGCAAACCAAAAACAGCAACCAGTGACCCAATTACAGTAACCTGTGAACCAAAAACATCAACCAATGATCCAATGACAGCAACCTGCAACCCAATGACAGTAACCCGTGAACCAGTGACAGCAACCCACAAACCCACAACAACAACCCACTACTCAACAGCAGCAACCTGCGACCCAACAACAGCAAGCTGCATCCCAATGACAGCAACCCATGAACCTGCGACAGCAACCTGCGAACTGACGACATCAACCCACAATCCCATGACAGCAATCCTTGAACCAACGAAAGCAACCTGCGAGCCAATGACAGCAACCCACAACCCAAAGGCAAGAAGCCGTGACCCACAGGCATTATGCCACAGCTGGGTCACAGCCCAATGTTGGTGAAATGCTGGTTTAGGCCACCATGCTGGCTCATCACAAGTTGGACCCAGTAGAGTCACATCTCTAGCTATTGTGTGGATTTGCCCATCAGCCCAAATACAAGGCCCTCAATCTTTATCTACTAATCTCCTGCTCTCTCCTCACTCCCTGGTTGCCCTGCCGCCCTGATTGATGTCTGGAGATGGTGTGTTTTTGATAATGTACAGTGTTCAAACATGGCATTTAGTCTGATAGCCAAAAAACTTCTTCCAGCTGCCTTCCAGCTTGCTTTTTTTGCTGTGACTGGTAAAGCACCCGGGCAACAGTTGCTGTCTGCACAATCTCTCCAATCTAAGAGCTGTAGCTTGTCACTCTTTCCGAATCCTCAGAGGTGTCTTGGTGGCCAACCTCACTCGTCGCCTTCTTGCACAATCACTCGGCCTGCGCAAGCAGAGTTACAGCTGTGCCATACTCTTTCCATTTCTTTATGTTTGATTTGATGAGGACTGATCATTGATGTTAGGTAGAATGCCTAGAGGGGGCCGGGTGGTCTCATGGCCTGGAACCCCTGCAGATTTTATTTTTTTCACCAGCTGTCTGGAGTGTTTTTTGTTTTTTCTGTCCTCCCTGGCCATCGGACCTTACTTTTATTCTATGTTAATTAGTTTTCTCGTATTTTAATTATTACTTTGTCTTTTTTTCTCTTTCTTTATCATGTAAAGCACTTTGAGCTACATTATTTCTATGAAAATCCATCCATCCATCCATTATCCAACCCGCTATATCCTAACTACAGGGTCATGGGGATCTGCTGGAGCCAATCCCAGCCAACACAGGGCGCCAGCCCATAGCAGTATTTCTATGAAAATGTGCTATATAAATAAATGCTGTTGTTAACTGGACCCTGGGGGATATTCAGTGACTTGGACTTCTTCTTGTCTCCATCCCCTGGGCCACTGCTTTTCATGGAGTTGCTTGGCGTGTTCTTTTGTCTTCATCGTGTAGGTAATGCCAGGCAGGTTCACCACAAGTTGGCCCTTCAGTTGACATGACTACAGTGGGATGCAAAAGTTTGGGCAACCTTGTTAATAGTCATTATTTTCCTGTATAAATCGTTGGTTGTTACGATAAAAAATGTCAGTTAAATATATCATATAAGAGACACACACGGTGATATTTGAGAAGTGAAATGAAGTTTATTGGATTTACAGAAAGTGTGCAATAATTGTTCAAACAAAATCAGGCAGGTGCATAAATTTGGGCACCACAAACAAGAAATGAAATCAATATTTAGTAGATCCGCCTTTTGCAGAAATTACAGCCTCTAAACGCTTCCTGTAGGTTCCAATGAGAGTCTGGATTGTGGTTGAAGGTATTTTGGACCATTCCTCTTTACAAAACATCTCTAGTTCATTCAGGTTTGATGGCTTCCGAGCATGGACAGCTCTCTTTAACTCACACCACAGATTTTCAATTATATTCAGGTCTGGGGACTGAGATGGCCATTCCAGAACGTTGTACTTGTTCCTCTGCATGAATGCCTTAGTGGATTTTGAGCAGTGTTTCGGTCGTTGTCTTGTTGAAAGATCCAGCCCCGGCGCAGCTTCAGCTTTGTCACTGATTCCTGGACATTGGTCTCCAGAATCTGCTGATACTGAGTGGAATCCATGCGTCCCTCAACTTTGACAAGATTCCCAGTCCCTGCACTGGCCACACAGCCCCACAGCATGATGGAACCACCACCATATTTTACTGTAGGTAGCAGGTGTTTTTCTTGGAATGCTGTGTTCTTTTCCTCCATGCATTACGCCTTGTTATGCCCAAATAACTCCATTTTAGTTTCATCAGTCCACAGCACCTTATTCCAAAATGAAGCTGGCTTGTCCAAATGTGCTTGAGCAGACCTCAAGCGGCTCTGTTTGTGCTTCCTCTGCATCACTCTCGCATACAGCATCTCCTTGTGTAAAGTGTGCCAATGGTTGAACGATGCCCAGTGACTCCATCTGCTGCAAGATGATGTTGTAGGTCTTTGGTGCTGGTCTGTGGGTTGACTCTGACTGTTCTCACCATTCGTCGCTTCTGTCTGTCCGAAATCTTTCTTGGTCTGCCACTTCGAGCCTTAACTTGAACTGAGCCTGTGGTCTTCCATTTCCTCAATATGTTCCTAACTGTGGAAACAGACAGCTTCAATCTCTGGGACAGCTTTCTGTATCCTTTCCCTAAACCATGATGGTGAACAATCTTTGTCTTCAGGTCATTTGAGAGTTGTTTTGTGACCCCCATGTTGCTACTCTTCAGAGAAAATTAAAGGAGGAGGGAAACTTACAATGGACCCCCTTAAATACTCGGATTCACCTGTGTATGTAGGTCAGGGGTCACTGAGCTTACCAAGCCAATCTGAGTTCCAATAATTAGTTCTAAAAGTTTGGGAATCAATAAAATGACAACGGTGCCCAAATTTATGCACCTGCCTGATTTTGTTTGAACAATTATTGCACACTTTCTGTAAATCCAATAAACTTCATTTCACTTCTCAAATATTACTGTGTGTGTCTCCTATATGATATATTTAACTGACATTTTTTATCGTTACAACCAACGATTTATACAGGAAAATAATGACTATTAACAAGGTTGCCCAAACTTTTGCATCCCACTGTATATAATCAACTGAAAGCCCAGACACGTGACCTCCCCTGAGCTAATCACATGACTTCTGAAACCAGTTGGTTGCACCAGTGATGATTTAGGGGAGTCAAATTAAAGGGGTGAGTACCTTTGTATTTTATATTTGTAATTAAATTAGACAGAGATCTGTTATCACCTTGGCATCTAAAGGGTCTTTTTTTCTGTTGATTAGTGTCAAAAAAGGAAAATTAAATGCACTGGGATTCAATGCTGGATAACAAGAAAACTTGTTATGGATATTTTTTAGGCAAAATCTAATTATCTTCACATTGTTGTATACAAATGCGTGTTTTGATCAAATATGATCCCGTCTATTAGTACAAGGTTTACCCAGTTTAAAAAAGTGCCCTTTAAAGAAAGTCCCACACGCATACACGGGCACCGACAACCTGACATTTAAGGCAGGCACATTGCCAAAGCTAAATAAGCAACTGGGAATTGAACAAGAAAAGCAAAACAACAAGATGGCTTGTTTACCGATGAGTTTGTGGAGCAAGGACACTGAGATTCGGGGGGATTGCTGCCAGCTCCCGTCATGTGGCTGCACTTTGCTTTCTTTTTCATTTCTTTTGTACACATTATGTCAAACAAATAGTCCTGAGCAAATACCCACCTGAGCAGAAAGTTCTCCCTGAAATGCCACTGGGTTACATTGCCAAATGAAAGTCACATTGACATCCGGTTATTAGACGGGAGAAAGTCAGAAACTTGGCTGACAGAAAGAAGGGAAGGACTTCCCAAAATGTGACTGCGTTTAGCTGAAACTACGTGCCGGGTCTGCTTCAGCGGGACTGTCCTACACGGAGCCTGACTCGCTGGTACAATAAGATTACAGTGGAACCTTGGATTTGTTCCGGAAACGCGCTTGTAATCCAAAGCACTCGTATATCAAAGCGAATTTCCCCATAAGAAATAATGGAAACTCAAATGATTCATTCTACAACCCAAAAATATTCAAATAAAAATGATTAATACAAAATATAAAGTAAAAATACATAAAACAAATGATTCTGCACTTTACCTTTGAAAAGAGTCATGGCTGGTGTGAGGGAGACGAGAGAGGAGGACGACTTTCACTCTAACTAACGGAATCTGTTGGCTCACTGGAATCTTCTTCTGTTATTGCGACTTTAACAAGGAGCCTCTCCAATGACAGCTGCTTTTGCCTGAAGAGTCACTACACTTGGACACATAATAAAAAAAAAATGTTTTACGCACTGAAAGTTTTTAAACTCTTTTGGGATTCCACCCAACAGGACGACACACGGAACAGCGTCCCGAAGCAACCGCAAGGCTCCCAGTGCTGTAGCAGTTCGCCGTAAAAGTGAATCCGAAAAGATCGTGGACATGCTATAAGCACCCGCCATTGATGGGTGATACAAGGAACATTATAAATGCGTAGGGCACAGGACTACTTGGGCACTCATGACCCTGCTTGACTGCTGTGTATAGGAGAGCGGCAGATCACACGCTACAAAAAATAACCGCGCTGTTCCTGTTTCAAGCTGAATAAAGCTGGCATTGCTGAGACTCAGCCTCGTGTTTTGGGGTGCAAGACGGGGACTCACACGTTACAACACACACACGTGTGGTCATAATGCTATAGTAAACTGCAAATGCTTGTATGGATGTTGACTATATGTGTGAGGCATGCCAACTGAGACCGAGAATGGGAGACGATTACCCACAATCCTGCAGCGAGAAAGAGAAAAGAACCATCAGCTTAGTTGTGATCACGTGACGCTCGGCAGACAAAGCGTATACAGACTACTCGTATTGCAAGACCTCGCTCATTTATCAAGTTCAAATTTATTAAAAATTTTAGCTCGTCTTGCAAAACACTTGCAGTCCAATTTACTCGCAATCCAAGGTTTTCCTGCACTTGATACAATTTGTCACATACGTGTGTTTAGGAGGCTGCCAACAAGCCGCAAGGTGAGTGATACCACAAGAGATGAAGCGTTGATTACTTATCCTAATGTCTCTCTCTCTCTCCATCAACAGAACTAAAGGAGACAAACAATAACTCACCATCAACAATTCCGGTTTCCCAAAATGGTTATCCTCCAACATCACAACCTTCACGTTCCATTAATGATGTCACTTCTGGCTACCCCTGAGATAATGTCACGTCTTGCTTCCCCCGAGGAGATGTCACTTCTGGCTTCCCCAAGATGACGTCACATCCGCCTCCCCCAAGATGACGTCACATCCGCCTCCCCCAACATGACGTCACATCCGGCTGCCCCAAGATGACGTCACATCCGCCTCCCCCAAGATGACGTCACATCCGCCTCAACCAAGATGACGTCACATCCGCCTCCCCCAACATGACGTCACATCCGACTGCCCCAAGATGACGTCACATCCGCCTCTCCCAACATGACGTCACATCCGGCTGCCCCAAGATGACATCACATCCGCCTCCCCCAAGATGACGTCACATCCGCCTCCCCCAAGATGACGTCACATCCGCCTCCCCAAGATGACGTCACATCCGCCTCCCCAAGATGACGTCACATCCGCCTCCCCCAAGATGACGTCACATCCGGCTGCCCCAAGATGACGTCACATCCGCCTCCCCCAAGATGACGTCACATCCAGCCATTAGCTTTGTTTTCATTTCCCGACTCCATTTTTGTATATATACCCCGATCTGAACGTCTTTTGAGTTGTCAAATACTTTTGTTTTGATCCCTAATTGTGAAACTTTTGGTTTGTGTCTAACAAACATTATACTGGGCTATTCCCCAACTCTTCTCTGGAGTCTGTCAGAGTCTTTTTTCTCTTACAAATTTTAATACAATTTATTTTTGCAGAGCCCAAAATCACACAGGAAGTACCACAATGGGCTTTAACAGGCCTTGTCTTTTCACAGCCCCCCCAGCTTTGACTCTCCAAGAAGACAAGGAAAAACTCCCAAAAATAAAACCCTTGTAGGGAAAAAATGGAAGAAACTTTGTATAAGGCAGTTCAAAGAGAGACCCCTTTTCAGGTCGGTTGGGCGTGCAGTGGGTGTTAAACAAAAGGGCGTCAATACAATACAATACACAGAACAGAACATAAGTCATCCTCAGTACAATATAATATTACAAGGACAGGGCACAATTCAACAGGAGATGACATCCCATAATACAAGTTGGACTTGTTATGTTGGGCATATTGTATTTAAAACTGCCAAAACGCATTTACAAATGGAGCAACTCATGTATTGCAGTGGTGGTGATGCCCAGACAGCTCCAAGCTCAGAGTGTTCAGAAGCAGCCTCTGCACAATTTCACACACACTGAATAATAGTAGTACCTGACTAGACCAGGGGGTGGCGAGCTGCACTAACTCTCTTTCTCAATCCTCTGCAGACCATCCACAGGAAATCCCACTAGGTTCCAGCGCCATTGAAGGTGTCACTTCTGATTCCGGCGCCATTGAGGACTTCACTTCCAGTCCCAATGACGTCACATCCTGTACTGATCTTTAAAGCCGCAACATTTTCTCCATAAAGTCAGTTCTGGTTTGGACATTGAACCAATCGCAACTCAACAAAATTACCCAATTGTGCAGCCAGGGAATAATATACGGGTGGCTGCCCCAAACCTTTGATGTTTCCTGAGTCTTTTTGTGACATTGGACAGGTCAAGGAGTTCTCCTACTGTAAGGAGACTGCGTCTGAGCTCGACATTACAGCATTATGGCTGACCACCGGCAGTTCACAAAAGTGCAAATTCACACACTGAGGTGCCTCGTGGTCTGGGAGCACAGCAAAACACTTGGCGACGAGGATAGGATTTGCACTGTGCATAGGTGGAGTGTAGCGGCGCGGCTGCACAGAAGAGGTAGAGGCCTAAGGGAAGCACCATCACCAGAAAGCTTCAAGCTCTCAGTGTTCAAAAGTGGTCTCTGTGAAGTCAGGACAAGACGTTCTCCTTTTAGCTCACACTGTAAGGAGACTGCATCCGAGTCGCATGTTATGGGATTACGGCCACCGTGCGCATTTATGCGCTGGGATGCTTCATGGTGTGTGTCCAAAGCAATACATTTGGCGATGAGGATGGGATTGGCACTGCAGATTAGTGGAGTGCAGTGGTGGTGATGTGCATAAAAGTTGTAGGCCGAGGAAGTGTTTTGTTACCATTTTGCTGGAATTAAACGGGACAAGCTGGCTGGTGTCCCAGCTTTTTACACTGTGTGCACAATTATTAGGCAAGTGAGTATTTTGACCATATCATCATTTTTAATGCGTATATTCCAACTCCAAGCTGTATTAACTTGAATGCTTATTGGATTTAAGCACGTCAGGTGATGTGTATTTGTGTAATGAGGGAGGGTGTGGCCTAAGGAGATCAACACCCTATATCAAGGTGTGCAGAATTATTAGGCAGCTAGTTTTCCTCTGGCAAAACGGGCCAAAAAAGAGATTTAACTGACTCTGAAAAGTCAAAAATTGTAAAAAGTCTTTCAGAGGGATGCAGCACTTTTGGAATTGCTAAGATATTGGTGTGTGATCACAGAACCATCAAACATTTTGTTGCAAATAGTCAACAGGGTCGCAAGAAACGTGTTGAGAACAAAAGACGCAAATTAGCTGCCAAAGATTTGAGAAGAATCAAACGTGAAGCTACCAGGAACCCATTATCCTCCAGTACTTTCATATTCCAGAGCTGCAACCTACCTGGAGTGCCCAGAAGTACAAGGTGTTCAGTGCTCAAAGACATGGCCAAGGTAAGGAGGGCTGAAACCCAACCACCACTGAACAAGAAACATAAGTTGAAACGTCAAAACTGGGCCAAGAAATATCTGAAGACAGATTTTTTCAAAGGTTTTATGGACCGATGAGATGAGAGTGACTCTTGATGGACCAGATGGATGGACCTGTGGATCAGTAATGGCACAGAGCTCCACTCCAACGTGGAGGTGGGGTACTGGTATGAGCTGGTATTTTTAAAGATGAGCTAGTTGGACCTTTTGCATTGAAGATGAACTCAAAATCAACTCCCAAACCTACTGCCAGTTTTTCGAAGACACTTTCTTCAAACAGTGATACAGGAAGAAGACCATGATTTTTATGCAGGCCAATGCTCCATCACTTGCATCGAAGTTCTCCACTGCGTGGCCAGCCAGTAAAGGCCTTAAAGATGAAGGAATAATGACATGGCCCCCTTCCTCATCTGACCTAAACCCTATCGAGAACTTGTGGGCACTTCTTAAACGCTAGATTTACGGGGAGAAAAACAATACACCTCTCTGAAGAGTGTCTGGGAGGCTGTAGTCACTGCTCCACAAAAAGCTGATCGTCAACAGATCAAGAAACTGACAGACTCCATGAATGGAAAGAAATGCTTATGACTGTTATTGGAAAGAAGGGTGGCTATATTGGTCATTGATTGATTGATTGATTTTTTAAATGTCAGAGATGTTTATTTGTAAATCTTGAGGTGTTTGTTTATTATTCTCACTATAACAGATGAAAATAAACAAGTGAGATGGGAAAATTTTCATTTTTCCTTTAGTTGCATAATAAATCTGCACACTAATAGTTGCCTAATAATTGTGCGCACATATGTATTCCCCTGATGATGTTCACACTCACATTTCCGTTGTGAAACATTCAGGTTTCAGGTTTATTAACATTTTGGATTGACTGATAGCACTGTGTTTGTTCCATATTAAAATTAATCCTCAAAAATACAACTTGCCTAATAATTCTGCACTCCCTGTATGTCTCTGGATTGTGTCATTTCCTCACTCGACAACAATAAAAAAAAGAATACAGTATATGCACAAATACATAAATAATGTCTTTAAACAGTATGCACACCTCAGATATCTGGGGCCAAATAAAATGCAACGACACGGAGATAAAAAAAAGAGAAAGGTCACTTACCTGCAGCATGTTCAGAAGGAGGCTGCGGAAATTTGTTCCCTCCACCATGAAGAGAGCCATTTTGTCACAGAGCTTGGCAGCAGTGGATGCAAAACTCCGGTCACTCACGGCTTTCTGATATATAGTCCTGACAATTTCGGACAGCATCTCTTCCGAGTTGGTAGAATTCTGGGCTTCCTCCATAAAAGTGGAGAGCTTGGCGTCCACTTCGCTGCTGTTGTTCCTCATGCTGTTCAGGATCTCGATCAGCTTGTCCATTCGGCTTTTCTGTGGGTTTGGGGTTTCCACAAGGACCTCATCCTGCAATGATATTAGGGAACACGCGCTTAGGCGGCTGTAACTAAAAAAAAGGAAGGCTAGTTTGACATATTTTCCTCGCCTCTTTTGTTATCGCCTTATACTGTGTTAGCCATTGTGAACGTAGAGAAAAGCCAAGCAAAATGACCCCTTTTATTGGCTAACTAAAAAGATTACAATATGCAGGCTTTCGAGGCAACTCAGGCCCCTTCTTCAGGCAGGATGTAATACAGAAACGGGAGTTCCCTGTGTTTATATACACACTAGGACAAGTAACAACATTGGTAAATCTTTAAGTGAGACATCGTAAATGTAAAAAATGAATAGACCCCTTCAGGCTAAGGTTCATTTAACAAGAGAAAAGAATAATGTATGGTCAAGATCTTTGGATAAGATAACTGTCCACAAAAGTCCATACAATGTGGATCTGTATTCAGGTTGTCTGGGTCAGTCTGTGAGATGCAAACAATCCTCACACTTAGCCATAAAACTCTTGTCTCTATTCACACCATGTTGTAATTGCAGGGCTGGGCAAAGTCGTTCCTGGAGGGCCGCAGTGGCTGCTTGTTTTTGTTCCAACCCAATTGCTTAGCACTTATTGCTCAAGTAAAATTTCTGCTGCATTTTAGTTTTGTCGCTTGTAAAGCTTTTGAACCTGTGAAAGATGCCCGGACACAGACAGACATGGAGACAGCCAGATGTCCAAAAGTACACACACACGTTTATTTCACACAATATTACACAGCACAAACACAGTACACAAATTAGCAAAAAAAAAACAGCTGCCAGTCCTTTTCTCCTCACTCTATTGACGCCTTCACTCCACTCCTCGCAAGCTCTGTCCTCTTCCACTCGACTCTGGCTCTTCGAATGAACTGAGGCAGCCTCTTTTATCTCTCACCAGGATGTGCTCCAGGTACTTCCTGACAGTCTTCCAGCAGCACTTCCTGGTGTGGCGGAAGCCTTCCTGGTGTGGCGGAAGCACTGCCCTTTATGTGATGTTCTAGTCGGCAGTGTGGTATAACTATACGGTCTGTATTATGAATGTGGGCACACGTTTTACATCTTTTCTGTAGGGCAGGGAGATGTAAAAGTCTGGTTTTCGTCCCCTCCACAGTACAGAAACAGCACTTATAAAAATTACTAATGACCTCTTGATGGCAGCTGATTCTGGTTTAATTCCTATTCTCATCCTCCTTGATGTGAGTGCAGCCTTTGACACTATTTGTCACACTACTTTTCTCAATAGATTATCTTCGATTGGCATTACCCACACTCCACTAGTTTGGTTCAGATCCTACATCATCCACACTCCACTAGTTTGGTTCAGATCCTACATTACCCACACTCCACTAGGTTGGTTCAGATCCTACATTACTCACACTCCACTAGGTTGGTTCAGATCCTACATCATCCACACTCCACTAGGTTGGTTCAGATCCTACATCACCCACACTCCACTAGGTTGGTTCAGATCCTACATAACCCACACTCCACTAGTTTGGTTTAGATCCTACATTACCCACACTCCACTAGGTTGGTTCAGATCCTACATCACCCACACTCCACTAGTTTGGTTCAGATCCTACATTACCCACACTCCACTAGACTGGTTCAGATCATACATTACCCACACTCCACTAGGTTGGTTTAGATCCTACATTACCCACACTCCACTAGGTTGGTTCAGATCCTACATCATCCACACTCCACTAGGTTGGTTCAGATCCTACATTACCCACACTCCACTAGGTTGGTTCAGATCCTACATTACCCACACTCCACTAGTTTGGTTCAGATCCTACATCACCCACACTCCACTAGACTGGTTCAGATCCTACATTACCCAGACTCCACTAGGTTGGTTGAGATCCTACCTCTCAGGCTGCACTCAGTTTGTTCAGCTTAAAATTTTCACATCCAGGCCCACCGCTGTTACTTCAGGTGGGCTCTTTCCTGGGGCCCCTCCTCATCGTTATTTACCTCCTTCCCCTTGGTAGTATCTTTTCTAAAATATAATATTAGCTTCCACTGTTACGTTGATGACCCCCAGCTCTACCTCACTAGCAAACCTTCTGCTTCCTTTCTACCCTCCTCCCTTACTGATTGCATAGCAGAAATCAAATCCTGGTTTTCTTCAAATTTTCTTAAATTAAAAGACAAGTGACAAAACTGAGGTTCTCCTCATTGGTACAAAATCAACAATATCAAAAACTGATAATTTTTCCTTTGTTATTGATAACTCCTCTGTCTCCCCTTTCCCACAGGTGTCCCCCTTGGCAATACTTTATCCTATCAGCCCCACATCAATAACATATCCTGGTCTGCGTATTTCCACTTGCGTAACGTTAATCGTATTCGCCCCTCCCTCACTCCCCACACCACTGCTATTCTCGTTCATAGCCTCGTCACTTCTCGTCTCGATTATTGCAATTCCCTTTCCTTTGGTCTTTCTCGCAAATCCCTTTATAAGCTTCAGCTGGTCCAGAATTCAGCTGCCCACCCTCATCATTACTAGAACCCCCTCTATTCACCATATCACTCCCGTTTTGCAGCAGCTTCATTGGCTTCCAGTTAAGTTCCGCATTCAATTCAAAATTCTCCTACTAACTTTTAAGGGTATCGACAACCTCGCCCCTCCATATCTGTCTGACCTCCTCCATGTTGCCATTCCCTCCCGTACCCTCAGATCTTCTTCCTCCATCCACTTGACTGTCCTCTTCATCCGTCTTATCACCACCAGCATTCAGTTGCTCTGGAACTCACTACCACCTGAGCTTAGAAATATTGAATCATTTTCACTTTTCAAATCTAAACTTAAAACTCATTTGTTTAAATCTGCTTTGATTACAATTGCTCTGTTTGATTTTAATTTTTGTATTTTAGTTTTGTTAATATTGGGAGACAGAATACATGTGTATAAATGAGAGGGAGGTCAGTGGAATGGTGAGGATGCAGGGAGGTAGGTGAGTTTAAATACTTGGGATCAACTCTCATCTGTGGAAGAGAGGTGAAGAAGAGAGTGTAGGCAGGGTGGAGTGGGTGGAGAAGAGTGTCAGGAGTGATTTGTGACAGACGGGTATCAGAAAGAGTGAAAGGGAAGGTCTACAGGATGGTAGAGAGACCAGCTATGTTGTATGGGTTGGAGATGGTGGTACTGAGCAGAAAGCGGGAGACAGAGGTGGAGGTGGCGGTGAAGTTAAAGATGCTAAGATTTGCATTGGGGGTGACGAGGTTGGACAGGATTAAGAACGAGGACATTGGAGGGTCAGCTCAAGTTGGACGGTTGGAAGACAAAGTCAAAGAGGTGAGATTGTGTTGGTTTGGATATGTGCAGAGGAGAGATGCTGGGCATATTGGGAGAAGGATGCTAAGGATAGAGCTGCCAGGGAAGAGGAGAAGAAGGTTTATGGATGTGATGAGAGAGGACATGCAGGTGATGGGTGTGACGGAGCAAGGTGATGAGGACAGAAAGATATGGAAGAAGATGATCTGCTGTGGCGACCCCTAACGGGAGCAGCTGATAGAAGAAGAAGAGTGAGACAAATGAATGTGACACGAGAGTTTAGAATTTCAGTTTTTATTTACTGGTATTGCTACCTAAACGTGTTAAATGGCATAGAAGATAGCACCTTGTGTAGCAAACCACCAGATTTTTCAGGTAAGGAAAAGCATAGGACCCTGTGACTCACAGGCCTTCCCTTGTTCCCCAGGTGTTCCCCATGGCTTTGAATATGAAGTCTTGGTTGCCACCTTGGAGCTTCACCTGTGAAGGCCGCATTTGGTATTAAAAGGGATAAACCAACATGAAGACCGGAGAGCTGTCTATGGGAGAAAAGCAAACCCTTCTGAAGTCAAGAAAGGAGGGAAAATCAATCAGAAGCAGGCAGCACACAAACACTGGGCACTGCCAATACACTGATCTGGAAAGTTCTGAAAAAGAAACCAACCACCGGTGTGCTGAGCAGCAGACATCAAAAGGGTTAGCCAACAAAAAACAAACAAACAAACAAACAAGGCCCCAGTAGTGCGTTGTGTACACTAAGCATAACCTCCCTTGAGTTGAACTCCACATGTCATGATAGATAACCCGACATCCTGCTGACCTTCTTGATCGCTTCTGTAAATTGTCTGCATGTTAATAGTGAAGAGTCCAACTCATCAGAGTCAACTCATACTATGGCCTGGGTATGAAAGGAGAACCCTGGGGTTATGAGATAACAGCACTAAGGACTGCGCCACCATGTCACCCCAGAACATAAGAATAATTTTGGTGAGAGCAGGCCCAATAAGCTTGTCAATCCTATACACCTAATTATCCACAGTAAGATGAAGTCAAAATTTAATTTAAAGTTCTACTTGGTAAGACATATCCAGAACTAAATCCAACTAATACTTTATGGCCAGGCTTGATAAGGGCTGTTTACTCGCAATCCCCATGACACCTGACAGGCATCTAGTAGCTCAACCACATCAGTAACAATTATTACAAATATTATTAAAGCAAGGAAAAAAACATAGATAGATAGATAGATAGATGTGAAAGGTGCTATATAATAAATAGATAGATAGATAGATATGAAAGGCGCTATATAATAGATAGATATATAGATAGATAGATAGATAGATAGATAGATAGATAGATAGATGTGAAAGGCACTATATAATAAATAGATAGATAGATTGAAAGGCGCTATATAATAGATAGATATATAGACAGATAGATGTGAAAGGCGCTATATAATAGATAGATAGATAGATAGATAGATAGATAGATAGATAGATAGATAGATAGATAGATGTGAAAGGCACTATATAATAGATAGATAGTGAAAGGCGCTATATAATAGATAGATGTGAAAGGTGCTATATAATAGATAGATAGATAGATGTGAAAAGCACTATATAATAAATAGATAAATAGATGTGAAAGGCACTATATAATAGATAGACAGATAAGATAGATAGATATGTGTGGAAGTGTGTGTGTCTATCTGTCCTGCCCGGAAATGCATAAGCAAGGTGAGCACGTCGGCAAAATGAATCCTCCTAGGAGAAAGACGCCCTTTTAATTACCTGATATCTCTACATTTCAATTTTTTTTCTAAAGTTTTCAATAGTTTCTACGACCCCGGGCTTTTTACAGCTAGTCTAATTATATTGTGTATGTATATATATATATATATATAGTGGTGGAGGGCCGGGGTCTTTGCCCAACTGGGACACCTCCACGCTTGAAGGACTGGGGGAGTAAGCGTTGACCAGAGCTGTACCTCCCCCATAACGCTAGGTGGCAGCCCCCTGGGTTGCAGCAGTGCCTCAGACTCCCACATTCTCAGTTGGACTCTGATACAACCCTGTAGGGGTCCGTGAGTGCCCCCAGGGGGTGCTGTAGCAGACACTGAGTCATGGAGTGCAGCTCTTCCTCCACACTCAGAAGTGCTGCCGGAAATCCATTTATGCATACCTGGAGCAGTTCCGGGTGCCTTTTAAAAGGGGCCAGCAGACACTATTCCGGGGGCCAGAGTTGGGTGGGAGTAGACAAATCTTGTTGGGAGGAGGAGTGGAAGAAAAGAGAAGAAAGAAAGAGAAAGAAAAGGAGAAAAACTGTGTATTGTGCTGTGCTTGAGACTGTGTTATACTTGTGGTGAACGGAGAAGGTGTTTCCCACAGGGGAAAGAGAACATAAAAAGCCCTGTGTGCTTTGGAGTTGTGCCTCTGCATCTGTCTGTGCCAGGTTGGGGCAGCGGTGCCTACCTTGGATGGCCATGATATATATCTATAAATATAAAAAAAGCATGAAAAATATGGCAATTTTTAATTTCTTTGAAAAATTTGTAGGCCACATAACTAACCAATGAGCGCAATTCCAAGTAAAAATGACACACCGATTGAGAAGCTGGTTGGAGTAAAAACTTGCCGCCATGGGGGTCTCTGAGGATTGAACTTGAGCCTTCCAAGTTTTCAAGGAGCCATTTAGGGTCCTGCCTTTATTGTTCCCCAGATAAAGGCAATTCTCAAACTATAATAAAAAAAATCCCATCCACAACAGTAATAAAATTGGAAATACAGAAGAGGAATCAACGTACCTTTTCTTTTAGCCGCCTTCTCAGCCTCTCTTTAGAAGACTGCAGCAGGTTCACTTTGGGGCCGTCTATAAGGCTGTCTCTGCGTTTTCCTTCCTGGTGAGACGAGGCAGACCCCTCAGGTTGGCTGTTGTGAAGTTCTGGCTCCTTCTTGGCAAGAAGTCCCCCGCCAGACTCCTCCTCAGTTCTTAAATTCTCAGTCTCTTTGGTATTTCTGTTGGCAGTATCCTTGTCTGTAGGCCCCTGCAGTGAAAGCTTCTGGTTCTGGTGCCACCTACGGTTCTGACTGTACCCGTGGTGGGAGGCTCCTTGCCGTCCTGAAGGGTGAGGGGATGGACCCTGATACTGCCTGGAGTGATCCCGGTTGTGTTTTGCATTGTTCTGTGAATGCTCAGGCTGTGCAGGCTGTGAATGCTGCTGCTGCTGTGGTGGCATCAACGGTGGTTGCTGCTGATGGGAATTCAGGGGTTTGATTCCACCTGGAGGTCTCGGTGCTCTCCTGCAAGGCAAATGAGAATCTTTAGCCCACAATTTAGATGGTCAACTCATCTGTCACTCTGTCAAGTCTCAATCCTGGATGACTCAGCTCTTACTCTGAAGATGAGACTTGGCTTTTCTCAACCCATTTATGCCTGATGTAAGGCCCAGAGCTAGAGCTGCTCTTCTCCATTTATGAGTAGCAAGTCGAAAGAATGAAGTTCATGAAGATCCTGAACTGTTGTCGATAAAAGGGAACAGATACGGGCGAATTCAACAGGATTAGCCACATGCTCCTAAATCCCACGTTATCTGTAATAAAGCTCTGCAGCACAGCAGGCTAATGGAGGCTCATGCTCTTTAGTACGACCTGATTTAAGGTCACCGGTTCAGAAAGATTATTTGCATTCTGCTGGTAACAGTGAGAACTTAAATGGATCTGAAAGCTGACTGGTCTTTAATGTCATCGTATGTGCTGAAAAAGAGGACAGGGAGGAAGCCATGGCTTAACAGTATGTGCTCGCTAAGAGCAACTGATATGTGCAATTATTATCTTACTGTAAATGTATTGTGCATTGAGATGGGCAACCAACCCACTGCACCTATGAGAGGGAAAATGCCCTTGCCCATCGTGCCCATTGGGGGTCTGCCTTTCCTGAATTGGCCTGCTCTCCCACCAGTGTGGTGCAAAACAGCTGACAGCCATGTTTAATATCTCCCTAGAAGAGCCCACTGTCCCCACTCGCCTCAAGTCCGCTACAGCTGCCTCAATTCTGAAAACAGGCAGTGGTGAGGACCCTGAGTGATTATCGCCCGGACCCCCTTTTGTAATGAAGTGCTTTGAGTGACTTGTCCTCAGATACATTAATCAGAACATTCCCACCTCCATGGACCAATAGCAGTCCACTTACAGGGTGAATGGTTCAACTGAGGACGCTTGTCCTTCACACAGGCCTGTCACACCTGGAGCAGAGGGACACGTGAAGGAAACTCCACTGTAATTATGTTGTTGGACTTAAGTGCAGCGTTTGACACCATTGACCATTCGATTTTACTGCGCAGGCTAGAAAATAAATGATGTTGGGCTCACAGGCCCCGTGCTCGCTTGGTTTAGTTCTTATTTAGCAAATCGGTTCCAATATGTACAGAAATGTGCTGACAGGACTCCATCACTACACACAGAAGTTCAATATGGTGTCCCGCAGGGCTCTGTACTGGGACCTTTACTGTTTTCACTTTACATGCTTCCACTGGGATCTCTCATTAGGAAACATAATGTTCATTTTCACTCGTATGCAGATGACACCCAGTTATACCTTTCTTTTAGATCAAATGACGTTTCTCAGATGTTGTCTTTTAATTAGTTGTGTTAGTGAATTAAAGGAGTGGATGAATGAGAACTACTTGTCTTTAAACACAAATAAAACTGAGATGTTAATTGTTGGAGGGAATGACGCTGATCATAATATTCTGTCATCATTTAACTCAGTTGGAATCCCCATTAATTGTACTGAATCAGCCACAATCTAGGAGTTCTCTTTGACTCTAGCATGTCATTTAAAGCGCACATTACAAAGTTGTCTAAATCATGTTTCTTCCATCTTAAAAATATTGGGAAATTAAGGTGCTTTCTAAATAAACAGGATTCTGAGAAATTAATTCATGCATTTATTTCTAGTAGGATTGACTACTGCAATGCGGTGTTCACTGGCTGTTCAAACTGTTCTTTATACAGCCTCCAGTTAATCCAAAATTCTGCCGCAAGAATTATTACAAGAACTAGAAAATACGAACACATCACTCCAGTTCTTAAATCCTTACACTGGTGCCCGGTTAAGTTTAGGGCAGATTTCAAAATCCTCCTTTTAACATATAAAGCATTAAATGGTCAAGGTCCGGCTGACTTGTCTGAACTTACCATGACTTACAAACCAGAGCGCACATTAAGATCTCAAGATGTATGATTCCAAAGATTAATAAAATAACAGTGGGAGGGTTATGCTTTTAGTTACAGGACCCCTAAACTGTGGAGTGGTCTGCCTGCTACTATAAGAGATGCCCCTTCACTCTCAGGCTGAAGACTCACTACTTCAGTGTAGCACACCCTGACTAGAGGTGCTGATTAACTGTACAGACTGCATCTCTGTTGTTAGTCATTAGCACTAAAACATAAGTAACATGACAGTTAGAATTTGTTACTAACCCTCACCTGTTCTGTTTCTCTTCTTGGTACTCAAATGTGGCACTTGGTGCCACGGCCCACCTGCCAATTTGTTTTGCCTGCCTAAGGTTAAGTCATCCCTGATGGAGGATCACAGGAATCGTGGGAAAGAGGGGTCCTATCATTGGATTAGCTGGCCCAGTGCTGACTCAGCTGTGGAGTGGCTAGTAGGGGGAAGCAGCTTGATGGCCGAGGTCTCCAGGACTCTAAACAAATCCAAATCATATTACGGGATATCACCTACTGTTAAATTCTATTCCGTACTTCTGAAATTTTTATGCACTATTGAGGATTTGTACTGATCTGTGTATTGTATTGAATTGACCCTCTTTTTTTTGACACCCACTACACCCCACCTACCTGGAAAGGGGTCTCTCTATGAACTGCCTTTCTCGAGGTTTCTTCCATTTTTTCTGACTTATGTTCTGTTCTGTGTTTTGTATTGTATTGATGCCCTTTTGTTTAACACCCACTGCACGCCCAACCGACCTGAAAAGGGGTCTCTCTTTGAACTACCTCATACAAAGTTTCTTCCATTTTTTTCCCTACAAGGGTTTTATTTTTGGGAGTTTTTCCATTGTCTTCTTAGAGAGTCAAGGCTGGGGGGCTGTCAAGAGGCAGGGCCTGTTAAAGCCCATTGCGGCACTTCTTGTGTGATTTTGGGCTTTACAAAAAATAAATTGTATTGTATTGTATGTGTCATCGAGTATAGCCCTGTCTGGCTACCAAACGACAGCTGTGACCAAAAGTTTGGAGAATGACACAAATATTAATTTTCACAAAGTTTGCTGCTTCAGTGTTGTTAGATCTTTCTGTTAGATGTTTCTATGGTGTACTGAAGTAGAATTACAAGCATTTCAGAAGTTTCAAAGGCTTTTATTGACAATGACATGAAGTTTATTTGCAGTGTTGGCCCTTCTTTCTTTTTCAAGATCACTGCAATTTACCCTGGCAGGCTGGCAATCAACTTCTGGGCCAAATCTTTACTGATGGCAGACCATTCTTGCCTCATCAGAATTGGTGGGTTTGTGTATGATGATTGACCACAAGTTCTCAATGGGATTAAAGGTCTGGGGACTTTCCTGACCATGGACCCCAAATTTTGATGTTTTGTAGAATATATATATATA
Organism: Polypterus senegalus; assembly: GCF_016835505.1. Taxonomy (NCBI): domain Eukaryota; kingdom Metazoa; phylum Chordata; class Cladistia; order Polypteriformes; family Polypteridae; genus Polypterus; species Polypterus senegalus. The sequence goes on along the minus strand of NC_053160.1, from coordinate 180,896,944 downwards.
TATATATATATATATATATACAGTCCCTGACAAAAGTCTTGTCGCTTCTCTATTTTGTAGAAACTCCTGCTATTAACCTGGCTTTTAATTAATCAACTGGTGTTAGAAATAGCTCATATGATAAGCTAAAGCCCTCCCAAATGATGTTTAATGCACTGAAATAAATTAGTTTCACTAAAAAAAGATTTATCATTTAATCAAGACAGAAAGATCAAATTTGGGCAAGACAAAAGTTTTGTCGCCTATACAAAAAATGAACAACTTTACTGCAAATCCAAAAATATGTCAGCAAATTAAGTAGTGGTGCTGCGAGATCCAAATTTAATATCTTGTATGACTTCCATGAGCTTGAAGGACAGCATCCATGTGGTTTGGCAAGGATTCATACAATTTATTGATGAAGTCATCAGGAATAGCAAAGAAAACAGTCTTGCATGCCTCCCAGAGTTCATCAATATTCTTTGGTTTCGTCTTCCATGCTTCCTCTTTCATCCTACCCCACATATGCTCAATGATGTTCATGTCTGGTGACTGGGCTGGCCAATCCTGGAGCATCTTGATCTTCTTCGCTTTAAGGAACTTTGATGTGGAGATGGAAGTATGCGATGGAGCAGCATCCTGCTGCAGAATTTGGCCTTTTTTATGGTTGGGAATATAAGAGGTAGCTAAGAATTCTTGGTATTTTAGACTATTGATGTTGCCTTCCACCATGCAGATCCCTCGCATACCCCCATACTGGATGTAACCCCAGACCATGATTTTGCCTCCACCAAACTTCACTGTTTTCTGGGTAAATCTCGGCTCCATGCGGGTTCCAGTAGGTCTCCTGCAATATTTGCGGTAACTGTGGTGTAATTCAACAGAAGATTCATCTGAAAAATCCACCTTCTGCCACTTTTCCAGCTTCCATCCTTTTAGCAGGGTGTGGGCCTTGGCAAATGCCACACGGTTTTTCAATTGTCTTTTGTTTAGTGCTGGCTTATGGGCACTGATTCGACCATGGAGGCCATTTCGAGACAGAATCTGACAAACTGTTCTGGTTGACACAGGGACTTCAGGTGACCAGGTCTCGTGGAGCTCTGCTGGCTGGCCTTGGATTTTCGAGCCAACAAACGGTCCTCTCGAGCAGTTGTCTTGCGGGGTGTCTTCCTGACCTGGGCTTGTCAAAAACGTCTCCAGTCTCTTCAAATCTTTTTTTTTATCCTCTGAACTTGACGCTGAGACACATTGAAGGTGTTTGCCACATCAGCAGTGGATTTGGTCTTCAGCCTCTTGATAATCAACACTTTAGTCTCAGGCATGTTTGCAGAGGTCTAGTTGCAGTTGATGTGAAGGTCTAGTGTACTGGGGTTCTTGTTATACACACCTGAGACCTAATTGATCCATTATTAGTCACAGGTGAAGCTCATATGACAAGGCGACAACACTTATGTCTTGCCAAAAATTGACTCAATGGGCTTTACCAAGCTGTGAATATTAGAATACCTTTTGTCAGTTTCGTTTGGCACTGAAACATTATTACAAAAGCTGATGGGATTAAAATGACCCATTTCTTGTAACAAAATCTTGATTAGAAATACACTGTGTGCACAATTATTAGGCAAGTGAGTATTTTGACCATATCATCATTTTTAATGCGTATATTCCAACTCCAAGCTGTATTAACTTGAATGCTTATTGGATTTAAGCACGTCAGGTGATGTGTATTTGTGTAATGAGGGAGGGTGTGGCCTAAGGAGATCAACACCCTATATCAAGGTGTGCAGAATTATTAGGCAGCTAGTTTTCCTCAGGCAAAATGGGCCAAAAAGAGATTTAACTGACTCTGAAAAGTCAAAAACAGTAAAAAGTCTTTCAGAGGGATGCAGCACTTTTGGAATTGCTAAGATATTGGTGTGTGATCACAGAACCATCAAACATTTTGTTGCAAATAGTCAACAGGGTCGCAAGAAACGTGTTGAGAACAAAAGACGCAAATTAGCTGCCAAAGATTTGAGAAGAATCAAACGTGAAGCTACCAGGAACCCATTATCCTCCAGTACTTTCATATTCCAGAGCTGCAACCTACCTGGAGTGCCCAGAAGTACAAGGTGTTCAGTGCTCAAAGACATGGCCAAGGTAAGGAGGGCTGAAACCCAACCACCACTGAACAAGAAACATAAGTTGAAACGTCAAAACTGGGCCAAGAAATATCTGAAGACAGATTTTTTCAAAGGTTTTATGGACCGATGAGATGAGAGTGACTCTTGATGGACCAGATGGATGGACCTGTGGATCAGTAATGGGCACAGAGCTCCACTCCAACGTGGAGGTGGGGTACTGGTATGAGCTGGTATTTTTAAAGATGAGCTAGTTGGACCTTTTGCATTGAAGATGAACTCAAAATCAACTCCCAAACCTACTGCCAGTTTTTCAAGACACTTTCTTCAAACAGTGATACAGGAAAAAGACCATGATTTTTATGCAGGCCAATGCTCCATCACTTGCATCGAAGTTCTCCACTGCGTGGCCAGCCAGTAAAGGCCTTAAAGATGAAGGAATAATGACATGGCCCCCCTTCCTCATCTGACCTAAACCCTATCGAGAACTTGTGGGCACTTCTTAAACGCTAGATTTACGGGGGAGAAAAACAATACACCTCTCTGAAGAGTGTCTGGGAGGCTGTAGTCACTGCTCCACAAAAGCTGATCGTCAACAGATCAAGAAACTGACAGACTCCATGAATGGAAAGGCTTATGACTGTTATTGGAAAGAAGGGTGGCTATATTGGTCATTGATTGATTGATTGATTTTTTTTGAAATGTCAGAGATGTTTATTTGTAAATCTTGAGGTGTTTGTTTATTATTCTCACTATAACAGATGAAAATAAACAAGTGAGATGGGAAAATTTTCATTTTTCCTTTAGTTGCATAATAAATCTGCACACTAATAGTTGCCTAATAATTGTGCACATATGTATTCCCCTGATGATGTTCACACTCACATTTCCGTTGTGAAACATTCAGGTTTCAGGTTTATTAACATTTTGGATTGACTGATAGCACTGTGTTTGTTCCATATTAAAATTAATCCTCAAAAATACAACTTGCCTAATAATTCTGCACTCCCTGGTATATTTCAGCGGCACTTCAGGTCAATTTGTACACAAGTGACAAGACTTTTGTCAGGGACTGTATATACAGTAATCCCTCGATATATCGCACTTCGACTTTCGCGGCTTCACTCCATCGCGGATTTTAAATGTAAGCATATCTAAATATATATCATGGATTTTTAAGCTGGTTCATGGATTTCTGCGGACACTGTGTCTTTTAATTTATGGTACATGCTTCCTCAGTTTGTTTGCCCAGTTGATTTCATACAAGGGACGCTATTGGCGGATGGCTGAGAAGCTACCCAATCAGAGCACGTATTACATATTAACTAAAACTCCTCAATGATATACGATGTGCTTCCCCGAGCGGATTGTTTGCTTTTCTCGGTCTTTCTCTGACATTATCTGCGCCTGACGGAGGGGGTGTGAGCAGAGGGGCTGTTTGCCAAGAGGATATGGACGCTCCTCTAAGAAATGAAAGCACGTATTGATTTTTTGATTGTTTGCTTTAATCTCTCGCGCTCTCTCTCTCTGACGTTCTCTGCGCCTGACGGAGGGGGTGTGAGAAGAGGGGCTGTTTATTTAGAAGATACGGAGGCTACTCTAAAAAATGCTGAAAGACTACCTTCACATTGCTCCCTTAATTGCGGCTGCTTTATCGCGGTGCTCATACTTAAAAGCCCAACAGCACGTATTGATTTTTTGATTGTTTGCTTTTCTTTGCGAGCGCTCTCTCTCTCTATCTCTCTGAAATTCTCTGCTCCTGAAGAGAAGAAGATATGTTTGCATTCTTTTAATTGTGAGAAAGAACTGTCATCTCTGTCTTGTCATGGAGCACAGTTTAAACTTTTGACTAAAGGGTGCTATTTCACGTCTAGAGGGCTCTAATAATGTTAACAGTGTGGGTGAGTTTATAAGGGCTTAAAATATATAAAAATAACCATACAAACATGTGGTTTCTACTTCGCGGATTTTCACCTATCGCGGGGGGTTCTGGAACGCAAACCCCGCGATCAAGGAGGGATTACTGTATTTACTACCCACCCCGGCTCCGCCCACATAGTAGTAAAACAGGACACCGAGGAGGGCCCCGCCGGGCTCTCTACTTCTGATGTCTCTCTTCCTCCTCCTCTCCGCCCGCAGACGCTCTCTCAGATTAGCGTGAATATATCGCTCCTACAAGCGAACTTTGATTCTTAGTGCAATGAGAGATATTGCAAAGTCAACTGAAATGTTCAAGCAAATTATAGAAAAAAAAAAAAAAGATCTAAATCCATTAAGTGGTGCTCTTGTTCGCTAACTAAGCAGAGTTAAGGTTACGCCCCGAGGCAGACGCGTGGGCGAGGAGGGCCCTGTCCCCTCCCTGCAGCCCGACCCAATTTCTCTCGGATTGGCGCTAATAAATCGGTACCGCAAGCGAACTATGATACTTAGCACGATGAGAAAAGGTGCAAAGTCAACGGAATGTTTAAGCAAATTATAGAAAAATCCATTAAGTAATTCTCTCATGAAAAGCGGACAGACATACAGACCACAAAATTTTTAAAACGGTTTCTTAGCGAGCACCTGTGGGTTAAGGGTAACCTACATTCCAAATTTCAAGTCCCAAGTCCTCCAGCAATTCGGGGGATTTTGTGATGAGTGAGTCAGTGGCATTTGGCTTTTATATTATATACATACAATACATATATCATTATATAAACAGGACATTATCTACGGTCACACACATCAAAAGGTATTTTCACAGCATCGCTAGCACACACTTGTAGGTATATTAAGATGTCAGGCTGACAAGCATAAAACAAGACATCCTAAGTATTTGACAAAGGTATTCAGCGACTTCACGCATGTTAGTGCCCCTTGACCTGTGCCGTCCATTCCCGTGCACATCTTTCATGCAGATGCTCCTTCACAGGCACCGCTCTCTCCGTGGTATCACATCCTTTAGTGTCTTCTCCGTATAGACTTTACATGTTAGCCATGAAAAGAAGAGCTGCTTGTCAGCAGGGAGCCCCGTTTTTAATAAAGAATGTATCAGCATAACTAATAAAGGTGGGTCACTGCGAGCATACTGTATAATCAGAGGCCTTATCCTCATCCTATGTGGTTCACATTTTGCTTCCACCTGTTAGATTACGGAGCTGTAAAGACAACGCTAAAATACGTCGGCACGTTTTTATGTAGTTTTCGCTCTTTTCATTAACACTGGAGTGTGATTACAGCTCAGAGATCTCTCCAGTGTCTTTGTGGACACAGATATGAATACAAACACCACACATACTGATATACTGCCTTCCATCCAATAATACAACAACTGGGGTTCAAATCAAGAGTGACCCGCCACTTATCTATGGCTACCTAACCCTTGTGAGAGCTCAGTGTGTGTGTCACATCATTTGTCTGCCTAACTAACACCATTTTCAGGTGCAATCCCACTTAACACAAGAAAGCACCAATCGTCTCCCTCTGTCTGTCTGTCTGCCAACTGTGTGTTGAAATTTTACACACTTCTTTCTTTAACGACTAGGGGGCAAAGCCCCCTGCTCACTTCGCTCGCCAACCCTCTGGCCGGTGCCACGCGTTAGCCTCTTTGCAGTTGTGCCACCCGCGTAAGGGGATGTGGATGTACAATTTAAAAAGATTTTTATTTTCATGGGAATTGTTACATATGCATCAACGCAACGTATAACTGCCCGCGATTGAATTTCGTGTCTTTCTCTCTGTTAAATAAAACGACTTTTTTCAAATATTTGGCTCTGAGCTTTGTTAATTGTCTTTGCAGAGGCTATTCTAACGGGAAACTGTTAACATTTTAACACAAATGGCATATCAAGGTCTCCATCCATCCATCCATCATCCAATCCGCTATATCCTAACTACAGAGTCACAGGGGTCTGCTGGAGCCAATCCCAGCCAACACAGGGTGCAAGGCAGGAACAAATCCTTGGGCAGGGCGCCAGCCCATCCCAGGGCACACACACACACTCACACCCACACACTTGGGACAATTTGGGATCACCAATACACCTAACCTGCATGTCTTTGGACTGTGGGAGGAAACCGGAGTACCCGGAGGTAAATAAATTTGAAAACTTGATTAGTCAAATTAGGGGTGGGCGATCTTTCCAAAAAGATCCACAATCTGGATTGCAATCTATCTTTTCAAAGTGGCACACACTTAAGAGAATACCTGGACTCAAACTCATCAAGACCTAAGTAACCATCCATCCATTATCCAACCCACTATATCCTAACTACAGAGTCACGGGGGTGATGCTGGAGCCAATCCCAGCCAACACAGGGCGCAAGGCAGGAAACAAACCCCGGGCAGGGCGCCAGTCCACCGCAGTCAAGATCTCCTTCAGTGTTTAATGCTATCCCCTGAAGATGTACTACATTACCTTTCTTGGATACATCCTTCTTTCTACAGTAATTTGTGCGGAGGAAGACCAGACGGTGTTAACGGTTGTAGATATTCTTCGTGATATTGTAAGTTAATGTTTTCATCTTCTGCACCATCACCACCAACTGTTTCATCGTAGTCTATTGATACGCATTAAACAAGTTTGCCGTGTAACCGTTCAACGTTTTTGCCGTTAATTCGTTTCACTTCCTCGGTTCTAGGATTGCCCGCGTTCTCATTTTTTATGTTGATAATCCTTCATGATGAAATTCTTCAATAAGATTTGGACATAATACATCTTCTTTAATTGGGAACTTGAAGTGAGGAAAGTGTTAAAATGTTTAAGAGCTGAGAGCGCAAGAACTGTGTCTGACAACAGCATTCACATGAATGAAAGGTGAGAGGACCGCGGGTGTGGGCCGTTAACCGTAAATATTTGAAAGGAAGGAGGGACATGAAAAAATCACTCTTCCAAAAGGTCTCGTCGAAGGATTTTTTTATACCAAAGAGAGGAATGCGTCTCCAGATGCAAACATCAAAATTTTTAAACATCCCCGAGTTTCTCCTAGTGTCTCGTTTGCTCGACTTACTGGGCTCACTGCTCTCGTTATCTGAGCTTTGGACTTCTCAGATGATGGGCTGCTACCTCCACTTAAACTCCACTTTGATCCTCAGGTACAACAAGGGATTCCTTTGACGTCACAATTAAACTGCTGAAGCTTTTAAGAAAATCCATTCACTCTGAGGCCTCATCAAAACCATTTTGTCTAAAATAAGAAATACAAGTAATGCACAGGCGTAACCACACAGACATAGCAAAGTAGATAATACACGTTGTGGATATTTGAGAAGGAGAACAGGCATCCCGTCTGGGAAGGAGGGTAGCTGACCGGCTGGACTTTGTGCCCGACCAGAGTAATACACTGGATGGACCAGCAGAAGTCAGAAGGCTGGCAGTAGTTCCATCCACCATACAGCAGGTGGCAGTGGTCCTCTGGTAGTAGACACCCGCAGGGGTGCTTGGGAGTTAGAGAGTGGAAATGCAACCCTGTCTGAGTCCCTAGTTGCTGTTATGGGAGGACCTCCCTACTTTCTAGGTGACCCAGAAGTGCTTCCGAGAAGACACACTGCGGCACTGGAAGCATTCACAGATCTGGCTTGAAAAAGGAGCCTCGCTGTCTCACATCGAGGAGTCAGAGTGGGTGACATTTATAGTAGGAGCAAAAGGTCAGAAGGAGAGACCCTTGTACTAACTGCAATTGTGCATGGTCATTACTGCTCATTTGGGAACTTATTAACAATCTATCTACTTGAACCCGGGATTGTGTGGAGTACTATTGGGTCTGGAGATTGCGGGGTTCAGTGGCGCCCCGTTGTCATTGCAATGTTGATAGTGTTAGGTCAGGAATAAATGATACACGATATGTACTTGCTTCGAACATACAATGATCAATCCACAAGCCGTGACTCATCATAAATGTTATAATGGTAAGTGTCTTGAGATTAAAAAACCTGATGAGTTAGGGTGAATAAGAGAATTAGAAAGGAGACCACGACGGTTTTACTTCACGCTTTTAGTTTTAATCAACTAGATTACTGCAACACACTCCTCTCAGGACCACCCAAAAAAGACATCAATCGATTTCAATGAGTGAAGGATGAAGCTGCCAGAATCTTAACTAGGAAAAGAAAATCCAAGCACATCACACCAGTCCGAGCGTCACTACACTGGTTACCTGCGTCATTTAGAATTGACTTTAAAATACTGCTGATGGTTTACAAAGCCTTCAATAATCTCGCTCCATCTTATATTTCAGAATGCCTGTCACCTTACACTCCAAATCGTACACTTAGATCTTCAAATGCGTGTAATTCCAAGAGCTAAACTTAAAAGAAGTTGTGAGGCGGCCTTCTACTGTTACAGTCATATGAAAAGGTTTGGTAATCCCTCTCAGCCTGCATAATAATGGACTCTCCTTTCAACAGAAAAGATAACAGTGGTGTGTCTTTCATTTCTTAGGAACATCTGAGCATTGCGGTGTTTTCTGAACAAAGATTTTTAGTGAAGCAGTATTTAGTTGTATGAAATTAAATCAAATGTGAAAAACTGGCTGTGCACAAATGTGTGTCCCCTTGTCATTGTGCTGATCTGAATGCCTGTCACTGCTCAATGCTGATTACTTGGTTGGCTGAGCTCGTTAAGCCTTCATAGACAGGAGTGTCCAGTCATGAGTGGTAAAAGGTATTTAAGGTGGTCAATTACAAGTTGTGCTTCCTTCCCTTTGACTCTCCTCTGAAGAGTGACAGACAGCATGGGATACTCAAAGCAAGTCTTCAAAGATCTGAAAACAAAGATTGTTGAGTCTCGTGGTTTAGTGGAAGGCTACAAAAAGCCATCTCAGAGGTTTAAACTGTCAGTTTCAACTGTAAGGAATGGAATCAGGAAATGGAAGGCCACAGGCACAGTTGCTGTTAAACCAACTCAGGTCTGGCAGGCCAAGAAAAGTACAGGAGTGGCATATGCAGAGGCAGGATTGTGAGAATGGTGACAGACAACACACAGATCACCTCCAAAGACCTGCAAGAACATCTCGCTGCAGATGGTGTATCTGTACATCGTTCTACAATTCAGCGCAATTTACACAAAGAACATCTGAATGGCAGGGTGATGAGAAAGAAGCCCTTTCTGCACTCACGCCACAAACAGAGTCGCTTGTTGTATGCCAATAATTATTTAGACAATCCAGATTAATTTGGGAACAAAGTGCTTTGGACTGATGAGACAAAAATTGAGTTATTTGGTCACAACAAAAAACACTTTGAATGGCGGAAGAAGAACACCGCATTCCAAGAAAAACACCTGCTACCTCCTGTCAAATTTGGTGGAGGTTCCATCATGCTGTGGGGCTGTGTGGCTAGTTCAGGGACTGGGGCCCTTGTTAAAGTTGAGGGTCGGATGAATTCAACCCAATATCAACAAATTCTTCAGGATAATGTTCAAGCATCAGTCACAAAGTTGAAGTTACGCAGGGGTTGGATATTCCAATAAGACAATGACCTAAAACACATTTGGAAATCTACACAGGCATTCATGCAGAGGGAGAAGTACAATGTTCTGGAATGGCCGTCACAGTCCCCTGACTTGAATATCATCACTGAAAATCTATGGGATGATTTGAAGCAGGCTGTCATTCAAATTGAACTGAACTGGAGAGATTTTGTATGAAGAATGGTCAGAAATACCTCCATCCAGAATCCAGACACTCATCAAAGGCTATAGGAGGACAGCGTCTGGAGGCTCAAAGGAGCAAAAGGAGGCTCAATGAAGTATTGATGTCATATCTCTGTTGGGGTGCCCACATTTATGCACCTGTCTAATTTTGTTATGATGCATATTTTCTGTTGATCCAATAAATTGAATATCATTACTAAAATGCTACTTTTTCCAGCTAGCAGCAAGCCAGCAGTTGGTCTGTCTGCATCTCCTTAGCGTGCGTTCAGCCCCCTTCACGACATGAGTGGCAGAGACGTGAAGTGGCTAGCGTTAAGTGTGTCCCCCGGGCATGGGGGTGTTGTGGGGTTGGTGAGCAATGCGAGTAGGGGGAAAAGTATATATATATATATATATATATTGTTACGCATACGTGTCAGAGGGTCACCTTACTGGCTAATCACAGGTAAGCACCACCAAACCGAGACAAGAGTAGGCAATGTCACTGATGATAATGTCTCTTTGCCTACCCACAGCCCCGTGATATGGGCCAGTGAGGGAAAGTGACTCTGTTCCTACCAATACCAGCAACTATAAAGCTGAAATGCTCCCAGAAGGGGTTATCTCATTTCGGGAAGAGCAGACCACCAGAGAGAGCTCCAACCTGACCCTGTGACCACTCTACTGAGCCTTGAATTGCTGTGCATGAATAAGATATATTGCCTTCTTATATTTTGTGCTCTATTGCGCCACCATGTGCCTGTTTATTTTGGTGGACTGTTTAGTTATTAAAAGGGGTGACCCACTTGGCACCCCAACATATAAGTTCCCTTGGTCAATAAATAGATAGATAGATAGATAGATAGATAGATAGATAGATAGATAGATAGATAGATAGATAGATAGATAGATGAGAAAGGCACTATATCATAGATAGATAGATAGATAGATAGATAGATAGATAGATAGATAGATAGATAGATAGATAGATAGATAGATAGATGAGAAAGGCACTATATCATAGATAGATAGATAGATAGATAGATTAGTTGCCATGGACTGTGTCACCATGCCATCCAGTCCCAATCCGTGTCAAGTCAAAGTCAAGCTGTTCACTGATGGCACTGAGGCCAGCATTCCATTAGGTATGTGGGCCCAATAAAAAGGCCACTTTTATAGGTCTTCTATTTTTTTGTTAAAAAACTGTACTTTTAAACAGACTCTCTGATTTATAGTTTTTCTTTTGTTATGCCCTGCCAGAATATTCAGCAGTTGCTGTTTTCAGAATTGAGCTAAGTAAAAGATCTGGATGATGTTATGTACACCAGTCATAAAGGGACACTTAGATGGATCACAGTCAGTATGGATTAGGCCTGCCTTTCTCTCTTTTAACTGTCAAAGCATGATTCAGTTCTTAGCTTTATGATTTTTTTTTCTATAGTTTTATTTTACTGCATTCTTTTTGCTGTGGAGCCAAAAAATGAATATCATCCATGTGTTTTTCAAAAGATCCCACGTTGCTTTAGATTAAATGTGACGATTTAGAAAGCCTCCCACAAACTGTGCAGAAGGCAGTCAGCAGAACTGACCTCACATGCTGTGTTTGGATCTGTGAGTCACCCTACAAACAGGACCTGCTCTTGTGTGAAAGAAATGTCCGAAATGTTTGGACTTCACTACCCATGTATAGGAATCATTGGTACTGTAAATATCACCAGTAAGTACTTCATTAGCCAGTTCAAAGTTTTTGTAAGAAAAGGTAAGAGATTGTTTTCATATATAAAATAAAGGTTCCATCTATCTATCTATCTATCTATTGAGGGATATGGCCTGCCTTTCATTTCAGTCAGTACCCCCAGGCCGCCAGGTGGAGCCCTACAAGCAACATAGAGGTTTTAGATTAAATGTAATGACTTAGAAAGCCTACAGATAGACTCAGCAGGGCACCATGGACAATGGAGTTTTTCATCACAGTCCTGCTGGATACCATGGGGACCTCCAGGGGACGCTGCAGGAAGACACAGAGACTTTGGTTTCACCTATAACCCGGACGTATGTCTTAGTCGAAGCGACAGAGGGAATGACGTACTTTCGGGATGAAGAAGAGGACTTTTGATCTGACCCGGAAGTGATAAGAAGTCACGTGACGGAAGGATTGGAAAAACTTCCGGGTCAGGGACTATAAAAGACTGAGAAAGACACCAGAGCGTGGAGTTGAGCTGGGTGGAAGGGTGGCAACGCGTCTGGGAGTGTGGAGGATCGTATTATTGAGTATTGTGGAGAGGAGGGTGCTTTGTGCACTGTTGATTAATAAAAAGTCAACTATTTGGACTTTTATCTGGTGTCTGGCGTCTTGGACAAGGGTTCAAGGGAGCGATAGCGCCCCCTATGTGTCACACTATTATATAGTGCCTTTCATATCTATCTATCCAATCCTACCTACTACACCATATCTATCAACCTATCTATTCCTGCCTACTACACCATATCTATCTATCTATCTATCTATCTATCTATCTATCTATCTATCTATCTATCTATCTATCTATCTATCTATCTATCTATCCAATCCTACCTACTACACCATATCTATCTATCTATCTATCTATCCATCTATCCAATCCTACCTACTACACCATATCTATCTATCTACCATTACATATACAGATAGACTCAGACCCCTTAATTGTTTCATTTTCCTTAAATAACAACCAAACAATAATCAGATACAGAACGAGCCAATACGTGACCAGCATCCTGTGCCCATCATACAATATCTGACAGTAAAGAAAGGCAAAGGTCCCAGTAAATGTTGATCTCCTCAGGTCCACAAAACATTTAGATGGTCATCTTAGATAAAAAAAAATCAATAGCTATGGAAATGTCTGATGTGCCAGAATGGGAGTCCCAACAAACTATTGAGTTAATTAACGGGTTGAATTGGCATCGAGAATCGTCTTCTAATTAAGAAACTGGTTGGAGTTTGCGGCCCACAATGAGCCGGTCCTCTATTGAGTTACTTCACATCTCATTTCTGTTTAAGGAAACAAATCCTAAAAAAAACAAGGACATGCAAAATGAAAGGAAAAGAAGCTAAACTGCAGCTAAAACTGGCCACTAACTAAGAAGAGAGTTAGAACGAGAACGTGCAGCCACAGTGGAGCTCCAGGACCGCAGTTGGAGACCCCTGCTATATATCAGTCTTTGAAGAGAGCACTTATCAAAATACATAACATAAGACAAAAACATGGCACCCCTTCATTGCATTTTAAATGAGAGACTATTGGGAAGAACAATTAGAATAAAATAATCATTTTTTTTGCCGCTGAACACATACGTCCCCTTGAGGTGAACGCATTTTTGAAATTCAGAGTGTGCCGCTGCCATGCTCTTCTTTCTCCGCTGCCCCTCGAGCTTAAATACTGTTTTACTTGTGAGACACGCAACACTTTGTAAATCTTAAAAGTGACTGTAACCCCAATGAGCCAACGATAGATCTAATATGCAGCCTCTTAATAAGTGTCTAATTATATTGCCAGTGGTAATGTGCCCTACAAAAAAAAAAAAAAGTAGGTTACATTTTATTATAAACAATTTTTTTACTGCCTTTCATGAAATGTAAAACAGGGACATATATTAAAATGCATCAATTAGAAAGTCACAGACTTAAGCTAGTCAGCCATGCAGAATCGAGCAATTTCTTAAGGCATCAATTATACACGGTTTTAGAATTAAGTGAAAATAACAAGAAGGGAAAATATTTCACATTTTTCAGCACAAGTCCATCAGCTAAAGGAAGGGTAAAGTAAATACAAGACAGACTGTGTTTGAATCAAAGATGAAATGATTTAAACAATGAACTATAAAATGTGAATTTTTCATCTTGGTGCACGTGCTTCATGGCTCCAGAGTCCTGGGTGTAAATCCTGATCCAGTCACTGTTTGTATGAGAGAGCAGGGCTGTTAGGACTAGGAGTCACCAAACTTCAAGAAATGCTCACTAGAGGGCGAAATCCTGTCAAAAAACCCCGGCTAGACACTAAAAAGAGCCTCGCAGAATCTTTCCAAAATGAAAGTTTAATATCACAAAAATACTCTTTGAAAACAATGAAGCTCTGTAAAGCACAAACGCAAAAGGCTTTGTCCAAATCTATAAGGCGATCAATCCATTAAAACCAGGGCCGTGCGGTAAGGGGAGGCGTCATCATGAAAAGTAAAAAAACTAATAATCCATCCATTATCCAACTCTCTATATCCTAACTACAGGGTCACGGGGGTCTGCAGGAGCCGATCCCAGCCAACACAGGGTGCAAGGCAGGAAACAAACCACGGGCAGGATGCCAGCCCATCGCAGGGCACACATACGGGACAATTTAGGATCGCCAATGCACCTAACCTGCATGTCTTTGGAGTGTGGGAGGAAACCCACGGAGACACGGGGAGAACATGCAAACTCCACGCAGGGAGGACCCGGGAAGCGAACCCACAGGTCTCCTAACTGCGAGGCAGCAGTGCTACCCACCGCGCCACCCTGGATTACAGCTGTTTGTGGGGAAAAAGACATGCAGGTTATGATTATTACAATAGCTTTAGTACTTTAGGGTGTTGTACCGCATTAGCCATTATGAACGTAGTGAGAAGTCAAGCAAAATGACCCCTTTTATTGGCTAACTGAACAGATTATAATATGCAAGCTTTCGAGGCAACTCAGACCCCTTCTACAGGGGAGACGTAATATAGAAATCTTAGCTTGGAGAGGTCTATTAATGTTTTACATCTAAGATGTCCCACTTAAAGGTTTTCCAATGCTGTATCTCTCCTAGTGTCTATATAAACGCAGGGAACTCCAGTTTCTGTATCACATCTTGCCTGAAGAAGGGGCCTGAGTTCCCTCGACAGCCTGCGTATTGTAATCTGTGTAGATAGCCAATAAAAGGGGTCATTTTGCTTGACTTCTCACTACTTACAATAGCTTTATTAACTTTATCAGCTCAAAAGAATGTCACAATGTCACAGTGCACTTAGGTACAATCACGGTATGTGCTCAACTCACAACTGTAAACCTACCTTTGCCCACCCCTTCAGAAAGCATTTGATAAGGTGCCACATGAGAGGTTGGGCATCAAGTTAAAAGAAGTGGCAGTTCAGGGTGATGTTTTTAGATGGGTGCAGAATTGGCTCAGACACAGGAAGCAGAGGGTGATGGTGCGAGGAACCTCATCAGAACTGGCCGATGTTAAGAGTGGTGTTCCACAGGGGTCAGTGCTAGGGCCATTGCTATTTTTTATATATATATAAATGATTTAGATAGGAATATAAGTAACCAGCTGGTTAAGTTTGCAGATGATACCAAGATAGGTGGATTAGCAGATAATTTGGAATCCGTTATATCATTACAGAAGGACTTGGATAGCATACAGGCTTGGGCAGATTTGTGGCAGATGAAATTTAATGTCAGTAAATGTAAAGTATTACACATAGGAAGTAAAAATGTGAGGTTTGAATACACAATGGGATTGGAAAATCGAGAGTACACCTTATGAGAAGGATTTAGGAGTCATTGTGGACTCCAAGCTATCAACTTCCCAACAGTGTTCAGAAGCCATTAAGAAGGCTAACAGACTGTCAGGTTATATAAGCCTTGATGTGTGGAGTACAAGTCACAGGAGGTTATGCTGAAGCTTTAAAGCACTGGTGAGGCCTCATCTGAAGTCCTGTGTGCAGTTTTGGTCTCCAGGCTACAAAAAGGACACAGCAGTGCTAGAAAAGGTCAGAGAAGGCGACTAGGCTGATTCAGGTCTACAGGGGTTGAATTATGAGGAAAGATTAAAAGAGCTGAGCCTTTACAGTTTAAGCAAAAGAAGATTAAGAGGTGACATGATTGAAGTGTTTAAAATTATGAAGGGAATTAGTCCAGTGGATCGAGACTTGTATTTTAAAATGAGCTCATCAAGAACACGGGGACACAGTTGGAAACTTGTTAAGGGTAAATTTACAAACATTAGGAAGTTTTCTTTACACAAAGAGCGATAGACACTTGGAATAAGCAACCAAGTAGTGTGGTAGACAGTAAGACATTAGGGACTTTCAAAACTTCGACTTGATGTTTTCTTGGAGGAAACAAGTGGATAGGACTGGCGAGCTTTGTTGGGCTGAATGGCCTGTTCTCGTCTAGATTGTTCTAATTCTAATGGACCATTTTTTTGTTAAATGAGTTCACATAAAGGCGGGGTGCCATTTAAGATGGCAGGAAACAAAGCAGTATGAGACTGATCAACATACAGTATCTGATTACGTCCTCTTCTCCTGAATTTTGACAAAAGTTGACATCAGCCCTGATAGAGTTAAATTATGGCCAGTTGACATCAGAGATGAGAAGGTCTGCACTGAGAAGATGGCAGTTCTGCTGTCTGCTGGTCTGGGGACTACGATGGCCAAGACAGACTGCAGAGGACACGTCTGCCTTTCTGGAGAATGGTAGAAAAACAAAAAGGAATTGGCCGAGTCCTGCAGAAAATTGGCGCTGGGCAGGCGCTCTATTTATTTATAATGTAATTATAATTTATTTACAGGCTTCAGAACAGGTAATCGGGCCTGGCCAGTACTTGGATGGGAGACCAACCAGAAAAAGTTTGGCTTGCTTCTGGAAGAGATGCTGGTACGGCCTGCAGGGGGCGCTTAATACAATACAATACAATACAGTTTATTTTTGTATTGCGCAAAATCACACAGGAAGTGCCGCAATGGGCTTTAACAGGCCCTGCCTCTTGACAGCCCCCCAGCCTTGACTCTCTGAGAAGACAAGGAAAAACTCCCAATAAAACCTTGTAGCGAAAAATGGAAGAAACCTCAGGAAGGCAGTTCAAAGAGAGACCCTTTCCTGGTAGGTTGGGCGTGCAGTGGGTGTCAAAAGTAGGGGTCAATACAATACAATACACAGAACAGAACAATTCCTTAAGACAGCATAATAATAAAAATTTTATAAGTACGGTTTAACAGTAGATGATATGACATAATTAGGTTTGGATAACTCTGCCGGGTCTGTGTGTGGATCCCAACGTCCCCAGTGCAGTGACGGGAACACAGTGGCACCGTCCTCAGGATGAGACGTCACAGCGATCTCCTGACTCTCGGTGGTCATAAAAGATCCTTGGGCGTTCTTCATAAAGAGCTGATGTCCTGGCTAAATTGCCCACCAAGGCCTGGTCATTCTGGCCCCCTAATCATCCCCTGTCTCTAATTGGCTAACTCTCTCTTACCCCATCACCACCTGATAGCCAATGCGTGTACTGGTGCTGAAATGGCTGGCATCACATCATCCAGGTGGGTGCTACACATTGATGGTGGTTAATGTGGTGCCACCCTGTCTGTGTAAAGTGCTTTGAGTAGCAAAAAAAAGGAGCTGGGTAAATGTAATCCATTATTATTATTATTATTATTATGGCTCCTTTACTTTAAAGATTGTCTCTGGGCTCAACTTCATAGCCTTGGTTGGAAGTTTAGTCGTTTATTTTAGCCTTTTAAGGTTTTAACTATTGACAAGTTTTGGTGCTTTCTTCTAAAATGGTAAACTTATGTAATTAAAAGCAAAACAAAAAACAAAGGGTGGCACAGTGACGCAGTGGTGGCACTGCTGCCTCGCAGTAAGGAGACCCTTAAGGGTTCACTTCCCGGGTCCTCCCTGTGTGGAGTTTGCATGTTCCCCCCGTGTCTGCGTGGGTTTCCTCCCACAGTCCAAAGGATGTGGTGCAGTGGTGGTCCTAAATTGTCTCTAGTGTGTGCCCTGCGGTGGGCTGGCGCCCTGTCTGGGGTTTGTTCCTGCCTTGCGCCCTGTGCTGGCTGGATTGGCTCCAGCAGACCTCTGTGTTAGGATATAGCGAGCTGGACAATGACTGACAAAAAACAAAGGCAGCAGCGTCTTTTCACCGTCAGTAAACACCCTTCATGTCATTCAAACAATTTAAAAGCCTAGCTGTAAAAAGTTCTTAATGGACCCCTTCATTTAAAAATTTTTTTCCCCCCTTCTCTGGCAGTGCTGTAATGGCTTTGGCTTCCTGCTTTTGAGCGGATGGGATTACAATTGTCGGCCAGAAATGCAACGATTTACTGAGCGATGGGTGGGTGGTGGTGGTGGGGGGGGGTCACCATACTTCACATGCGGAACATGAAAACACGGCCAGGCGGCTATTAAGGACACACACAGAATGAAGCACAGTGCGCCGATTAGCTCCACACACGCAGCTTCTGAGCGGGGACAGTAATAATAACAATAATAATAATAATAATAATAATAATAACAATAATACATTTTATTTAGTGGCTGGCAAAAAAAAGAGATGAAGTTTATCAAGAAACCAAACAAGTGAGATTATAATGTGGGGGCCGAATTAACATTTTAAAACACAGAGATAAAAAAAACACACACACACACAGACAGACAGACAAAGTGAGGACCTCCAGCTACTCCAATGACAGGCAGTGCTGGCTAAAAACAAGACTCATACGGGCCTCTACAGGCCGAAATGTGCAACTGCAGCAACTTTCTGAATATTTCCTTGGTGCTCTGGTGAGAAGTTCAGTAAAATGACAAATTTTATTAGCTAACAATATGCCAGCTTTCGAGGCAACTTGGACCCCTTCACCAGGCAAGATGTAATACAGAAACTGGAGTTTGCTGTGTTTATATAGACCAGTGGTTCCCAAACTCTGTCCTGGGGACCCCCTGTGGCTGCAGGTTTTTGTTCCAACCAGATGCACAATCGGTGATGATAGTCGATAATAACTGATCTCATTGAAGTAGCTGGTCTTTTTAACTCTTCTCTTATTCTGCATTTAGAAAAACACAACAGTATGGTTTTTACATTTATATAAGACATTTAGAAATATTTCAGTTTTTTTCTAAAGCTATAAATGCTTAACTCTCAGGACACCAGGACAGATACAACACCGGAAAACCTTTAGGTCAGACATCCATCCATCCATCTATCCATTATCCAACCCGCTATATCCTATCTGCAGGGTCACGGGGGTCTGCTGAATCCAATTCCAGCCGGCAGGAAACAAACCCCGGGCAGGGTGCCAGCCCACCACATAGGTGAGACATCTTAGATGTAAAAAATGAACAGACCTCTCCAGGCTATGACTTCTGTATTACATTCGCCTGAAGAAGGGGTCCGAGTTGCCTCGAAAGCTGGCATATTGTTAGCCAATAAAAGGCGTCATTTTGCTTAACTTCTCACTACATCCGTAATGGCTAACACGGGACAACACCCCAGTACTCGGCACTCTACTCAGCCTTTTTAATTTCAAGTGAAAAAGGGAATGTATTTGGTGCACTGTGTTAATTGTCTTTTCACATGACCTGTTGTTTGTTTGTTCAGAGAGGAGAACTGATGGAAAGAACAGGGTAGTCAAGTAGAGGCTAGCAAATTAAACTATAAGCATAAATAAAATAACTGCGCATACCCGTCCGTTATTCCAAAGTAAGAGATTTAGTAAATCAGAAGCCTGACCAAAAAATACTGCTCAAAAAAATGAAAGGAAACCTTTTTAATGAAAGTATGGCATCAAGTCAATGAAACTTGTGGGCTATTGATCTGGTCAGTGAAGTAGCAGAGGGGCTTATTCATCAGTTTCAGGTGCTTTGGTGCACTAGAGGGGCAATAATGAGATGACCCCCAAAACAGGAATGAATGGTTTAGCAGGTGGAGGGAGGCCACTGACATTTTTCCCTCCTCATCTGTTTCTTCACTCGTTTTGCATTTGGCTACGCTCAGTGTCACTATTGGTGGCATAAGGCCATACCTGGACCCTACAGAGGTGGCACAGGTAGTCCAACTTCTCCAGGATGGTACATCAATACATGCCTCCTATTGCCAGAAAGTTTGCTGTGTCTCCCAGCACAGTCTCAAGGGTATGGAGGAGATTCCAGGAGACAGGCAGGCAGTTCCTCTAGGAGAGCTGGACAGGGCCCCTTGTAGAAGGTCCTTAACCCATCAGCAGGACCACCGGTATCTGCTCCTCTGGTCGAGGAGGAATAGGATGAGCACAGCCAGAGCCTACAAAATGACCTCCAGCAGGCAGGCTGGCCACTGGTGTGAATGTCTCTGACCAAACAATCAGAAACAGACTTCATGAGGGTGGCCTGAGGGCCCGACGTCCTCTAGTGGGCACCGTGGAGCTCACTTGGCATTTGCCATAGAATACCAGAATTGGCAGGTCCACCACTGGTTGGCCCCCTGTGCTTTTCACAGATGAGAGCAGGTTCACCCTCAGCACATGTGACAGACGTGAAAGGGTCTGGAGAAGCTGTGGAGAACGTTATGCTGCGTGTAACATCGTTCAGCATGACCGGTTTGGTGGTGGGTCAGTGATGGTATATCTGGGGAGGCATATCCATGGAGGGACGCACAGACCTCTACAGGCTAGACAACAGCATCTCGACTGCCATTAGGTATTGGGATGAAATCCTTGGACCCATCGTCAGACCCTATGCTGGTGTAGAGGCTCCTGGGCTCCTCCTGGTGCACGACAATGCCAGGCCTCATGTGGCGAAAGTATGAAGGAATTGATACCATTGACTGCACCCCCACTTGCCTGACCTCAATCCAATAGAACACCTCTGGGTGGGACATCATGTTTTCGGACCATCTGACACCTCAGCCTGTCCAGGAGCTCAGTGATGCCCTGGTCCAGATCTGGGAGGAGATCCCCCAGGATGCCATCTGTTATCTCATTAGGACGTTGTCAGGCATTGGAATACAAACTACTGAGTACCATTTGGAGTAGCTGCAATGAAATTTGGGCAGAATGGACTCCCCTGCCTGCAACCACATCATTTTTTCCCTTTGATTTTTGGGGTGTCTTTGAATTCAGCTCCCTGTAGGTTGACTATTTTCATTTCCATCAATTGATGTGCCATCCTTTCGTTCCTAACACATCACCATGTCAGTCCAGATCAGTAGAGATAGCCAGCAGGATTTTTTTCCCATTGAGTTCTGATGTGTTTTCAAAGTGTTCCTTTATTTATTTTTTATTATTATTATTACTATTATTTAATTTATTATTATTATTATGATTATTATTACAAAAATGAGACGACCCCCAAAACAGGAATGAATGGTGGAGGTCACTGACGTTTTTACCCCCTCATCTGTTTTGTCACTTGTTTTGCATTTGGCTACGGTCAGTGTCACTACTGGTGGCATGAGGCCATACCTGGACCCTACAGAGCTGGCACAGGTAGTCCAACTTCTCCAGGATGGCACATCAATCTGTGTCATTGCCAGATGGTGTGCTGTGTCTCCCAGCACAGTCTCAAGGGCATGGAGGAGATTCCAGGGGACAGGCAGTTATTATTATTATTATTATTATTATTGTTTAAATTTTTATTATATTATTATTATTTAATTTTTAATTATTATTATTGTTTAAATTTGTATTATATTATTATTTAATTTTTAATTATTATTATTATTAATTTTTTTAACTAGTTTAGATTTTCACGGGGGTCAATATTGCCACACGTTGAGAGTACAGTGAAAGTCTTACCTGTGGTCAGATGAAACCAAAATGGAGCTCTTTGGCATCAACTCGACCTGCCGTGCTTGAAGAAAGAGAAATGCTGAGTACGACCCAAAGAACACCATCCCCATCACCAGTCAAGCACGGAGGAGGAATTATTATGCTTTGGGGCTGTTCTTCTGCTGAGGGCACGAGACGACTTCACTGCATTGAGGGGCCAATGGATGAGGCCACGTACTGTGAAATCTTAGGACGAGAACCTCCTTCCCTCAGCCAGAACACTGAAGATGGGTCGTGGATGGCTCTTCCAGCATTACAATGACCCAAAACATACCCACAAAAGCCTTGTGCAGGTCTTGTCCCTGACGTACCTTTGGTGTTGCCCATGATGGTGGTGGGGAGGTTGGAATGGAAGAGATAGATTCTGTGGACAGGTGTGCTTTATACACATCACGAGTTGAGATCAGGCGGATCTGTGATTGATTGATTGATTGATCGATTGATTGAGGCACACAGCCAATCTGTGGGAGCCAGAATTCTGGCTGGATTGTAGCGGATCAAATACTTAACTGTATTTCACTCAATGACATCCATCCATTTTCTAACCCGCTGAATCTGAATAGGGTCACGGGGGTCTGCTGGAGCCAATCCCAGCCAACACAGGGCACAAGGCAGGAACCAATCCTGGGCAGGGTGCCAACCCACCGCAGACTCAATGACATGCAAAACAATTTATAACTTTAATGTAATTTTTTTTGGTTGATATTCTGGCTCTTTCCATTAAAATGAAACTACCATGAAAATTTGAAGCATTTCTTTGTCAGTCAGTCAGTGTGTGTCCAACCCACTATATCCTAACACAGGGTCACGGGGGTCTGCTGGACCCAATCCCAGCCAACACAGGACACAAGGCAGGAAACAAATACCAGGCAGGGCACACACACACCCACTAATGGCACTTTAGGATCGCCAATGCACTTAACCTGCTTGTCTTAGGACTGTGGGAGGAAACCCACGCAGACACGGGGAGAACATGCAAACTCCACGCAGGGAGGACCTGGGAAGCGAACCCGGGTCTCATAACTGTGAGGCAGCAGTGCTACCCACTGAGCCACCGTGCCACCCTCATTTCTTTGTACAATCATATGAAAAATTTGGGCACCCCTATCAGCCTGCATAATAACTGACTCTCCTTTCAACAAACAAGATAACAGTGATATGTCTTTCATTTCCTAGGAACATCTGAGTACTGCGGTGTTTTCCGAACAAAGATTTTAGTGAAGCCGTATTTAGTTGTATGAAATTAAATCAAATGTGAAAAACTGGCTGTACAAAAATGTGGGTCCCCTTGTCATTCTGCTGATTTGAATACCTGTCACTGCTCAATGCTGATTACTGGCAACACCAAATTGGCTCGTTAAGCCTTCATAGACAGGAGTGTCCAATCATGAGTGATAAAAGGTATTTAAGGTGGTCAATTGCAAGTTGTGCTTCCTTCCCTTTGACTCTCCTCTGAAGAGTGACAGACAACATGGGATCCTCAAAGCAACGCTCAAAAGATCTGAAAACAAAGATTGTTGAGTCTCCTGGTTTAGGGGAAGGCTACAAAAAGCCATCTCAGAGGTTTAAACTGTCAGTTTCAGCTGTAAGGAATGGAATCAGGAAATGGAAGGCCACAGGCACAGTTGCTGTTAAACCAACTCAGGTCTGGCAGGCCAAGAAAAGTACAGGAGCGGCATATGAAGAGGCAGGATTGTGAGAATGGCTACAGACAACACACAGATCACCTCCAAAGACCTGCAAGAACATCTCGCTGCAGATGGTGTATCTGTACATCGTTCTACAATTCAGAGCAATTTACACAAAGAACATCAGTATGGCAGGGTGATGAGAAAGAAGCCCTTTCTGCACTCACGCCACAAACCGAGTCGCTTGTTGTATGCCAATAATCATTTAGACAAGCCAGATTCATTTTGAAACAAAGTGCTTTGGACTGATGAGACACAAATGGAGTTATTTGGTCAGAACAAAAAGTGCTTTGAATGGCGGAAGAAGAACACCGCATTCCAAGAAAAACACCTGCTACCTCCTGTCAAATTTGGTGGAGGTTCCATCATGCTGTGGGGCTGTGTGGCTAGTTGAGGGACTGGGGCCCTTGTTAAAGTTGAGGGTCGGATGAATTCAACCCAATATCAAGAAATTCTTCAGGATAATGTTCAAGTATCAGTCACAAAGTTGAAGTTACGCAGGGGTTGGATATTCCAACAAGACAATGACCCAAAATAGAGTTCAAAATCTACACAGGCATTCGTGCAGAGGGAGAAGTACAATGTTCTGGAATGGCCGTCACAGTCTTCTGACTTGAATATCATTGAAAATCTATGGGATGATTTGAAGCAGGCTGTCCATCAAATTGAACTGAACTGGAGAGATTTTGTATGAAGAATGGTCAGAAACACCTCCATCCAGAATCCAGACACTCATCAAAGGCTATAGGATGACAGCGTCTAGAGGCTCAACGGAGCAAAAGGAGGCTAAGTATTGACGTCATATCTCTGTTGGGGTGCCCACATTTATTTACCTGTCTAATTTGCCCCTTTAATGTAGGGAGTTAGCCGGCCCCGGGTTCACTTACTGGAGATTTCTTTGTCGCTGGTTTTCTCTCACATTTCAACATGCATGGCTAAGGTTGACTTAACGGTGGTCCGAGGGTTGGCCTGCGATGGACTGCATGACTACTGAATGGCACTTAAAACCGCTGGAATACGTTGGGAGTTCCCCCACAACCCTGAGTCTGAAGCAGTGGCTTTTCAGATGTGACCTAACGTCATGCAGCCAGACTCCCAGAATTCAGACTGTCAACTTGAAAGCCAGCATTAGAACTGCTCGATCGAAGCCATTCGTTTATTGTGTGACCTTTTAAAAAGTTAGCTGGAACTACTTGATAAGTCGCTTCTTAGGAAATGCCCTTAAAGGCTGTGAATCACATTTTATAAATCGTTTCCCTCTGGGCCAGTGTGACTAGTCAGTGAGTTCTTTTCAGTGAAACTAAAAACTTAGCCATTTTGTCTTCAATTGTGTTTGCACTTTCTGTCAAGCAAACACAGATTGTTTAACAAACTTGATGAATTACGAAAAATTTGTCAGCAGCTGTTACTGTTGGACATTGTCACAAAATATCGGCGGGGTATAAACAGCTGATCCCATTCCAGGTAGGCCTGGACCATAAGCCTTTGAGGTGATACAACTTTGACGGCGAGAGAAGCCTTTTGGCCCAAGCAGGCCGTCAATCTCATTCACCGAATGTCCACCAAGACGACATCAAGCCCAATAGCGAAAGCTTTGCTTATTTATGCAACCATTCAAACGGAAATGTGCCTCGTCACTGATGTCACATGATGATGGCATCTCGATGAACGGTTTGGAGAATGAGGGCACACAACTCCCTACAGCTCTCCCAGTCTCTCTCAGCGAGTTCCTGCACTCCCATCATTTTGTATGGACGGAAATTAAGGTCCTCATGCAAAATTTTCCTAAAAGACGAGTGGGAAATGTCAGTCATTATCCAAGCCGCTAAATCCGAACTACAAGGTCATGGGGGTCTGCTGGAGCCAATCCTAGCCAACATAGGACGCAAGGCAGGAAACCACATGGCACACACACACACACCAAGCACACGCTAGGGACAATTTAGAATCGCCAATGTACCTGACCTGCATGTCTTTGGACTGTGGGAGGAAACCCACACAGACATGGGGAGAACATGCAAACTCCACGCAGGGAGGAACCGTGAAACGAACCCAGGCCTCCTTACTGTGAGGCAGCAGAGCTATCCACTTCTCATTTCTTCGTACAGTCATATGAAAAAGTTCCACCATGTCGCCTGTGTGGGAAATACCGAAGGCAAAAGCGCGCTGAATGTCTAGGAGACGGCAAAATTGATGCCCTTACAGCTTGGATGTTTTTAGGCGTTCACACAGTCCCAGGACGGCCTGGAGATTTTCTGTTCAATGCTCAACCCGTCTTTCTAAATTTAGCCACCCAATGAAGAAACGTTTTTCAATTTTGGACGTCACCAATAAGGAGGAATGCTGAAGTGCGTTCCCCACCACACTGTCTGGTAGCTTATTCCATGTGTTTTTGGTTCTCTAGTGTGTGTGACAATTTTTATTTACGCAATGATGTGGATGATTCTTCAAGTAAAGAAGAGGAATTTGTGTTGTTGAATAAAGAATTTGAGTAAAGTACACCATATTGCTAAAAGTATTGGGAAATCCCTGAATTCGGATGTTCCAGTCACTGCCATGGCCACAGGTGTATAACATCGAGCACCTCGGCATGCAGACAGCTTCTACAGACATTTGTGAAAGAACGGCTCGCTCTCTGGGGCTCAGTGAATTCAAGCCTGGTACTGTGATATGACGCCACCTGTGCAAGAAGTCCACACTACTAAACATTCCAGGTGAAATATATATATATATATATACTCAGCAAAAAAAAAGAAACGTCCTCTGACTTTCAACTGTTTTTACTTTCAGTAAACTTAATGTGTAAATATTTGTATGAACAGTAAAAGAGTCAACACCATAAGACATCAACTAAAAATGTTTCACAATGTGTGCCTGAATGAAGGGAGGCTCAAAATCAAAAGTACCAGTCAGTATGTGGTGTGGCCACCAGCTGCTTGAAGTACTGCAGTGCATCTCCTCCTCATGGACTGGACCAGATTTGTCAGTTCTTGCTGTGAGATGTTACCCCACTCTTCCACCAAGGCACCTGCAAGTTCCTGGACATTTCTGGAGGGAATGGCCCTAACCCTCACCCTGCGATCCAACAGGTCCCAGGCGTGATCAATTCCTTCGACGATAAACACGAATCCGTCCATCACCCCTGGTGAGACAAAACCGTGACTCATCAGTGAAGAGCACTTTTTGCCACTCCTGTCTGGTCCAGCGAAGGTGGGTTTGTGCCCATAGCCGGCGTTGTTGCTGGTGATGTCTGGTAAGGACCTGCCTTACAACAGACCTACAAGCCCTCAGTCCAGCCTCTCTCAGCCTATTGCGGACAGTCTGAGCACTGATGGAGGGATTGTGTGTTCCTGGTGGGACTCGGGCAGTTGTTGTGGCCATCCTGTACCTGTCACGCAGGTGTGATATTTGGATGTACCGATCCTGTGCAGGTGTTGTTACACGTGGTCTTCCACTGCGAGGATGATCAGCTGTCCTTCCTGTCTCCCTGTAGCGCTGTCTTAGGCATCTCACAGTGCGGACATGGCAATTTATTGCCCTAGCCACATCAGCAGTCCTCATGCCTCCCTGCAGCATGCCTAATGCGTTCACGCAGATGAGCAGGGAGCCTGGGCATCTTTCACAGTCGGTAGACAAGTCTCTTTAGTGTCCTGCGTTTTAGAACTGTGACCTTAAATGCCTACTTTCTGTAAGCTGTTAAGGTCTTAACGACCATTCCACAGGTGCATGTTAATTCATTGATTAGGGTTAATTGAACATGCATGGAAAACATTGTTTAAACCCTTTACAATGAAGATCTGTAAAGTTATTTGGATTTTTAAAACATTATTGTTGAAATACACAGTCCTGAAAAGGGGCGTTTCTTTTTTGCTGAGTATATATATATATATATATATATATATATATATATATATATATATATATATACAGTGGGTACGGAAAGTATTCAGACCCCCTTCATTTTTTCACTCTTTGTTATATTGCAGCCATTTTTGAAATTGTTGCAGATTTATTAAAAAAGAAAAACTGAAATATCACCTGGTCCTAAGTATTCAGACCCTTTGCTGTGACACTCATATATTTAACTCCGGTGCTTTCCATTTCTTCTGATCATCCTTGAGATCACCTTCATTTGAGTCCAGCTGTGTTTGATTCTACTGATTGGACTTGATTAGTAAAGCCACACACTTGTCTATATAAGACCTTACAGCTCACAATGCATGTCAGAGCAAATGAGAATCATGAGGTCAAAGGAACTGCCTGAAGAGCTCAGAGACAGAATTGTGGCAAGGCTACAAAAAATGTCTGCTGCACTTAAGGTTCCCAAGAGCACAGTGGCCTCCATAATTCTTAAATGGAAGATGTTTGGGACGACCAGAACCCTTCCTAGAGCTGGCTGTCCGGCCAAGCTGAGCTACCGAGGGAGAAGAGCCTTGAGGAGAGAGGTAAAGAAGAACCCAAAGATCACTTTGGCTGAGCTCAAGAGATGCAGTCAGGAGATGGGAGAAAGTTGTAGAAAGTCAACCATCACTGCAGCCCTCCACCAGTCAGGGCTTTATGGCAGAGTGGCCTGTCGGAAGCCTCTCCTCAGTGCAAGACACATGACAGCCCGCATGGAGTTTGCTAAAAGACACCTGAAGGACTCTGAGATGGTGAGAAATAAGATTCTCTGGTCTGATGAGACCAAGATAGAACTTTTTGGATTTAATTCTAAGCGGTATGTGTGGAGACAACCAGGCACTGCTCATCACTTGTCCAATACAGTCCCCACAGTGAAGTATGGCGGTGGCAGCATCATGCTGTGGGGCTGTTTTTCAGCTGCAGGGACAGGACGACTGGTTGCAATCGAGGGAAAGATGAATGCGGCCAAGTACAGGGATATCTTGGACAAAAACCTTCTCCAGAGTGCTAAGGACCTCAGACTGGGCTGAAGGTTTACCTTCCAACAAGACAATGACCCTAAGCACACAGCTAAAATAATGAAGGAGTGGCTTCACAACAACTCTGTGACTGTTCTTGAATGGCCCAGCCAGAGCCCTGATTTAAACCCAATTGAGCATCTCTGAAGAGACCTAAAAATGGCTGTCCACCAACGTTTACCATCCAACCTGACAGAACTGGAGAGGATCTGCAAGGAGGAATGGCAGAGGATCCCCAAATCCAGGTGTGAAAAACTTGTTGCATCTTTCCCAAGAAGACTCATGGCTGTATGAGCTCAAAGGGTGCTTCTACTAAATACTGAGCAAAGGGTCTGAATACTTAGGACCATGTGATATTTCAGTTTTTCTTTTTTAATAAATCTGCAACAATTTCAAAAATTCTTTTTTTTGTCTGCCAGTATGGGGTGCTGTGTGTATATTAATAAGGGAAAAAATTTATTTAAATGATTTTAGCAAATGGCTGCAATATAACAAAGAGTGAAAAATCAAAGGGGGTCTGAATACTTTCCGTACCCACTGTGTGTATATATATATATATATATATATATATATATATATATATATATATATATATATATATATATATATATATATATATATATATATATACACAGGGTGAGTCAAAATTATGTTACCATTTGAATGGAGGAATCAATTTATTCAAAAACCATACTTCATATGTGCAAGATGATTTACAGGAATCTCTCAACCTGTTCACCATCATGTTCGACACACAAAAACCAAAGAGCAACAGCAACATTTAAAGCCCAGACAGAAATTTCACGAGGAATAGATAATACCACAGTCCATATTTACGTCATTGATATCACAAACTGTCCTCCTATACATGCACTCCTTCACCAGCAGTGTTAATGTCTGTGATGCACCATCTGTTGGAATGACAAATACAATGCATATGTCTCTGTTATATGCCATTGGGTATGGGATTTGTAAGAGCAGTGTTAATGTTTGTGATGTGCCATCTGTTGGAATTACAAATGAAATGCATCCTATTTCTACAAAGGTTTGTGATGTGCCATCTGATTGAATGACAAATGCATATGTCTCTGTTGTGTGCTATTGAGTATGGGATTTGTAAAAGCAGTGTGAATGTTTGTGATGTACCATCTTTTGGAATGACAAATGCAATGCAAAATGATGTGACACGACTCAATATTTTCATCCACTTTCCATGGTCGTCATTCAAAGCTGTGGAATGTCTGCTCCATGACGTGTCACTAAATGCTTCTAATGCCATTTATTATGGGATTTGTAAAAGCAGTGTTAATGTGTGTGATGCACCATCTGTTGGAATGACAAATACAATGCATATGTCTCTGTTATATGCCATTGGGTATGGGATTTGTAAGAGCAGTGTTAATGTTTGTGATGTGCCATCTGTTGGAATTACAAATGCAACACATCCTTCCATCCATCCATCCATTTTCTAACCCGCTGAATCCGAATACAGGGTCACGGGGGTCTGCTGGAGCCAATCCCAGCCAACACAGGGCACAAGGCAGGAACCAATCCAGGGCAGGGTGCCAACCCACCGCAGTGCAACACATCCTATTTCTACAAATGTTTGTGATGTGCCATCTGTTGGAATTACAAATGCATGTGTCTCTGTTATATGCCATTTGGTATGGGATTTGTAAGAACAGTGTTAATGTTTGTGATGTGCCATCTGTTGGAATTACAAATGAAATGCATCCTATTTCAACAAAGGTTTGTGATGTGCCATCTGATTGAATGACAAATGCATATGTCTCTCTTGTGTGCTATTGAGTATGGGATTTGTAAAAGCAGTGTGAATGTTTGTGATGTACCATCTGTTGGAATGACAAATGCAATGCAAAATAATGTGGCACAACTCAATATTTTCATCCACTTTCCAGGGCGGTCATTTAAAGGGATAAAGCTGTGCAATGTCTGCTCCCTGACATGTCACTAAATGTTTCTAACGTGAGGAGAAAAGCAAATGAAGCGGATTGCTGCCATCCTCAAGTAGAGAACAAGTCTGTTTTGACTTTTCATTTGGGTAAATTCCTGGATGTATGACATTTTTATGGTCTGTCGTATTTGGCTTTTACTGAAGGACGGATTCTGAATAGATGAATGCCATGCGTATGACATTCATTAATATCCTTATAAAAAAACAAAACGCAAGTTTCTGTAAAACGTGCTGCTTGTGCTGGCGCGTAGGAGGAAGTGTATTGATTTCTCATCGGTCACTACATGAAGAAGCCATTTCTCGCTCTCAGATATTTGGCACAGAGAAAGAGCCATTGTTTAGGAAACCGAGGGAGGCAGGCATGCTTGTGTAAACCTGAGCTGAGGGTCTGCCAGGATGTTGTGGTTTCCAGTTTTTCTTCTTTTGCCAATCCTTGAAGGATGATTGTGATGCCGTTCATGAGAAACCCAGGGTACAATTTCAGCTCAGAATACTTCAATGGAAATGAAGCGCAGTGAGGCAACAGAAGAAGTTTAACGTTAGGGTGTCGGGCACTAAGCAGATGCGGTGCCGTCAGAGTCTCAGGGCCGCATCAGACACTTGACGTTACGCGACTCGCGCGCTTGGCGGATGCTGCTGCTACCCAAGCAGTGCGCTGACTATACTTCATGTAAATCTGGAGGATTCCACCAGGTGGCAGTGCGAGAAATCATCATCACGGTGAGAAAACAACGTCCGGTTTCGCTGTGTTGTGAGCCGAGGGAAGAAAGATTATTGGAAGATAAACATTAAAGACGGTAACAGCGACACAGAAGGTGGTCTGTGAGACCTTTTAAAATGTGTCATCACGATGGGGAATATGCGACGCTTGTATTGCCTTTGTGAGAAATGGATGAAGAGAAGCACGAGCAATACTTTTGTATGTCAGCATTTACATTTGATTTGCTTCACCGCATCGAACCCCTCATCAAACCTCGAAGCCCACACGTCGATCCTGTAGGTGCTGCACGGTGGCACACCGTCACACTGTGTTATCTCGCAATGGCCGAATCCCCACTACTTTACTCTTTTCTCTCTCTTGAATTTGCTTCCATTTCGTCTGTCACTATGGCGATGTTGCCAGTAAACAACGATGCTGATGTCACATACCCAAATACACACACACACGCCACACGCATATTTGCTGGTATGGCAACTGGCGCACACGTCGCGTTAATTTCTGATGACGTGCCCAGAGTGTGCGTCAAAACATAACTGGGTACGCGTGGCAGACATGGATGTGCGTGTGGGAACATTCTGAGCATCGAGTACATCCCGGCCCTTAGGCCAAAAGAGCATCGCACATTCCCCAATCGTAATGGCGCAAGGCGTTTAAAGGTCTCACGTGCCATCTTCTGGGTCGCTGCTGCCATCTCTGTGGGTCACACACTCGTGGAGAATTGTCAGGGGTCAAAGGAAAGCCGAACAGAGTAAAAGTAACAACAACAACAGCATTTGTTTCTAGAGCACATTTTCACACTAAAGATGGAGCTCAAAGTGCTTTACACGATGAAGAAAGAGAAAAAAAGACAAAATATATTAATAAATAAAATTAGGCAACAATAATTAACATAAAATAAAAGTAAGGCCCAATGGCCAGGAGGACAGAAAAAACATAAAAAACTCTAGATGGCTGGAGGAAAAAAAAAATAAAATCTGCAGGGGTACCAAGGCCATGAGACCACCTGACCAGCCCCCTCTGGGCATTCTACCCAACATCAATGATCTCAGTCAGTCCTCATGGTCTTCATGTGGAAGAATTACATGATGACGTTCATGCGGACTTCTGGTCTTCAATCCATCAATGTAAGGACATCACGGTGCTTTGATCAGGTGGTGGGGGCGCAGATCGTACAACAGGAAAACCTGCATCAGGGCACCATGGAGCTCAGACTGTGCTGACTCTGGGAAATGTCCTAAGACTTGAACCCAACCAGAAAAACCTCCGGAGAGACCCGAAAACAGCCGTACCACCCATAAGAGCTTGAGAGAGCTTGAGGGGGCAAATGCCATCCATCCATCCATTTTCTAACCCGCTGAATCCGAATACAGGGTCATGGGGGTCTGCTGGAGCCAATCCCAGCCAGCACAGGGCACAAGGCAGAAACCAATCCTGGGCAGGGTGCCAACCCACCACAGGACACACAAAAACACACCCACACACCAAGCGCACACTAGGGCCAATTTAGATTCGCCAATCCACCTAACCTGCATGTCTTTGGATTGTGGGAGGAAACCGGAGCGCCCGGAGGAAATGGCGGCTGAAAAATCCCCTCATCCAAGTGTGTGAAGCTTCTCAGATCAGACAAAGAGGAAGTACTGAGTCGTGCCAGTGGGACAGTCCAGTTATCCATCCATCCATTTTCCAACCCGCTGAATCCAAACACAGGGTCACGGGGGTCTGCTGGAGCCAATCCCAGCCAACACAGGGCACAAGGCAGGAACCAATCCCGGGCAACAACAACAACATTTATTTATATAGCACATTTTTATACAAAAAAAAAAAATGTAGCTCAAAGTGCTTTACAAAGTGCCAACCCAACGCAGGACACACACAAACACACACCAAGCACACACAGTAGGGCCAATTTAAAATCGCCAATGCAACTAACCTGCATGTCTTTGGACTGTGGGAGGAAACCGGAGCACCCGAAGGAAACCCACGCAGACACAGGAAGAACATACAAACTCCGCGCAGGGAGGACCCAGGAAGCGAACCGGGTCTCCTAACTGTAGCCTTGGCGCTACCACTGCGCCACCGTGCCGCCCAAGTCCAGTTATCTGTTTTTAAAAAATGTAGGCAAATTGTGACAATTATCAGCTTTTAGTAAATTTAGACAAATTGTAAAAAATATCAGTTTTTAATAAATTTAGGCAAATTGTGGCAATTATCAGTTTTTAATGGAATTAGGCAAATTGTGACAGTCCAGTTATCAGCTTTTAATAAATTTAGGCAAATTGTAAAAATTATCCATCCATCCATTTTCCAACCCGTTGAATCCGATCACAGGGTCACAGGGGTCTGCCGGAGCCAATCCCAGCCAACACAGGGCGCAAGGCAGGAACCAAACCCGGGCAGGGCGCCAACCCACCGCAGGGCACACACACCCACACACCAAGCACACACACTTGGGACAATTTAGAATCGCCAATCCACCTAACCTGCAAGTCTTTGGACTGTGGGAGGAAACCCACGCAGACACGGGGAGAACATGCAAACTCCACGCAGGGAGGGAGGACCCGGGAAGCAAACCCACAGGTCTCCTTACTGCGAGGAGGCAGTGCTACCACTGCGTCACCGTGCCGCCGTAAAAATGATCAGTTTTTAAAAAAATTAGGCAAATTGTGACAATTATCAGTTTTTAATGAATTTAGGGAAATTGTAAAAAGGATCAGTTTTTAAAAAAATTAGGCAAATTGTGACAATTATCAGTTTTTAATGAATTTAGGGAAATTGCGACAGTCCAGTTATCAGTTTTTAATAAATTTAGGCAAATGTCTACAATCCTGATGCTGCTTTGTCATTCTAGGGGTACTGAGTGTTGCTTGACGTGGTAAAAAAATGAATTTAAACGATTTCAGCAGGAGGCTGTGCCACAGTAAAATGTTTAAAACATGACAGGGGGTCCGCCGAATTACCGAAGGCACTGCATAACCTCACTAGTCACTAAAGTAAAATTCCTGGGCGTCCGATTACAACGCCATTCCGCGTTTTCTGTACTACTCAACAGAAAGGGGCACTCCAGGCCGTCGGTCAAACCACCTGAATAAAGCTCTGACTATTTAGGCGATTCATTCTCTGCTGACATGCCACCCGAGCCTGCCAAGACAAACTGTGAATGGGAATCGGAGACATGGGAATAGAGCTTGGGAATGCAAGGTGACCTGCCTGCTAAAGTATTTAGGGATAGCGTTTACTGTGAAAGGTACGATTCAAAACAAAAGAAAAGAACAAAATGACTCCATTGGATGGGTGAGAGTAGTTTTAGACCCAGAGCTTTACAACACCCAAAGGGGCAGTTATTTAAGAAAAAAAAGGAAAAGGAAAATAAAGAGCAGCAAAGAGACTGACCCGAGAAAAAAAATTTAAAAAATGACGTGTGACGCAGAGCAGAGGGCATCTGAGAACCAAACCATAACTTCTGGGCTTCTAATTCCATCCAAGAGGTGGGCGCTGCCACTCACTGCCTTTACTGTGCCCTCAGACAGCGTGGGGAACAATTACGTCACTTCTGGCCACACTGACTTGCTGAGACACACCCCCCCTTCCAGCGAGGAGACCCTAAACTGACCACCACCACAACATCTGTTGACGTTACTGCACACCCTTTTGCCATTTCCTTCCTAATTATATGGGGTTTGTTATTTTGCTGCCCTAACTCTTCATCTTTGTCTGCTTCTTGTCATTGCACTTTGTGAACCCAATCTCAGATCTTTCCATCCATGCAGCCACCTACTATCTACAGCAGTGTCAAACATGACGCGAGGTGACAACCCTAAGCATTAGGGTTAGGGGTCACACGGAGAGTCGCAGTGATTTCTCTCTGTTATATAACAAAATCTTGGGATGAGATGAGACTTTATCAGAGAGATAATTTCAAGTCCTACAAGACGAGACTTTGTGCCAAGACATGAGTTGAAAACCTAACAGGTCCAAGCGGGGACGGAAATAAAAGACAAAGAGTAGAAGACAAAGTAGAACGTCGTAAAGAGGTTCAAAAACGTGGGCGAGACACACATGCACAGCAGGTTAGAGATTATGAAAGTAATAAAATTCAAAAGTCTCAAAAAAATGATAGTAAAGATCGCATTAACACAAACACATGGAAAATTATTACTCAGTAAAATAACAGATCAGCGAAAAGAGATCAAATACAGTCGATTCCACATCGGGATACGATCAGTTTGGTCCTAATAACCGGCTGGTCCGATTACACGACATGTATACGTGTGCAACCAAGACGGGATGTGCTATAAGTAACATATTCAAATGTCTTTATGACTTTTATTGTGCTGCACATGCGTATGGCGAACGTACAAACAAGAACTACGTACATGTACGGTTGTTTACAACTTTGTTTATGGAAAAAGAAATCTACAAATTCTTTGAAACGATCTACACGACACTCAGCATGCGAAGCACAATAAAAAAGGTTACATGAGCAAATTCCAGTCAACGTTTGAAGAACTTGTCTAGTGTGATCTGTTTACGCTCGACTTCATGTCGCCGGCTACTGGGCGGTCCGTTTTAGGAAAGAAAGGGCAGGCATGTTCACCCCCACTGGTTTGCACTTGGTACAAATTTTACGATTTCCTGACCTTTGATAAAAGCATAAATTCTCTTGGGGAGCCCAGGGATCCTCCTGATGTCTCTGACCCGCTTTACATCGGCTTTCCGTGGGGCGACTTGTGGCTTCTTTTTCTTATTCTCTGTCACATTCTTTAGTCTGATTAAACGGAATTTTGGTCCAAAAAAGCGAACAATATTAGGCTTATGTAATATGATCTGTTTTTCGGTTCTTTAGGATTCGGTCCAAATAAGCGGCTGGTCCGATTAACCGGAATCGACTGCATATGGACATGGGTGATAGTGATATGACAGAAGTATGGAGATATTGTAAGGCTTTAACATTGAAGTCAGAGACTTGTAGATCGTCTAATTTGTGTTGCCATCAGGGAAAATAAAAATTGTGTTTCTTCCCAATGAAGAGGCGTATCCGTGAGAATTAAAAAAATTTGTTGTTTGGTGAAAATGAAATCCACATACGCGAGACAAGATCTTATGCAAAGAGATTTGAAAAAGTTGTAGGGGTGCCACATAGTTAGTGTTTAAATGTCAGTTCTGTGTGTGTCTCGTTTCATTGTCCCATTGACTGTGTGTATGTGTATCAGTTAATGTTGTCCCCGTAAAGGAGGACGGATGATGGGAGGAGTTCACAACCACTAATCTGGAAAGCACCTGTGTATCAATCAATCAATTACTGCCGTCACGGACTATTTAAGGAGAAGAGAAGGAGACGAAAAGAAGAACTAGCACAAGAGAGAGAGAGAGAGAGAGAGAGAGAGAGACACACAGACAAACAGACAGACAGACCCGACCCCGGGGTCGAATCATCATTCGCCACACGCCGAGGAATCACGGTGAGGTTGTTCCAAGCGGGAAATACAAAACGCTACAATTGCCGCTAATCAGTATCCGTATTCAGGACATTTACTCACGTATCAGACTCAAGTTCACAATCATTCTGTTTGCTAGTCATTTGTCGTTTGTGTGGTGTGTGTTATATGTTACGTGGACAAGGGAGGGGATTTGTATATATATTTTCGGTGTTGCTTTGGGATTGTTGGGGTGGAGGAATATTTGGGTGTGCATTTGTCTTGTGGCGTGTCTTGTCTCATTTAATACATTTATTCCTGTTTAATTTTACATTCTGCCTATTGTGTCTTTGCATTACAAACCGTCGATTGTGGGAAAAGTTTATCTGTGTAGGAGTACGGCTTGACAGGAAAGGCTTCTCAGTAAATTATCCAGGCCACAGGTCTTGGAGGTGTAGCTGCCGGCTGGGAATAAGGGGTCGGCCGTTACAAAGTCCTGCCCACATAACCACACACACGGTTCAATCATCTCTCATTTGTGTGAATGCCATTGTCGGACACATTTCTTGTAGAGAGAAAGAAGCGATATTCACTCACGGGCTGTAATACGTTGTGTTGTCACGATGTAAGTCCAAACACAAAATCCAATGCAATATTGACGAAAAGATATATGAACTGAGGTGATATGACAGAAGTATGGAGATATTGTTTGGCTTTAAAATTTAAGTCGGAGCTTTGTTGATCGTTAAATTCGTGTTGCCATCAAGGAAAAGTAGAGTATCTTTCCAATGAAGAGGCGTATTGACAAGAAATAAAAGATTTGTTGCTTGGTGAAAGTGAAATCCACAAACACTAGAGGCAAAATGTCCAAATCTACAATAATTCGTTCGTGTTTGCATCATTCAATGCTCAAAATGTAGATTTACACGATTCAGGACCATACGTTATGAGAATCTGTGGTCCCGCGTCAATTAAAGCTACGACAAGTTTAATTTCAAAGAAACCCCAATTTGGTCAGGTGTATATTTACGATCACAGAGAAGCGATGCAAAATAGAATTGAAAGAGTTAAACGATCGGACATATTAGAAATTCTACAGTCAATAATGGATACAAATTCTTCCATTAGCCAACCCGCAATATAAACCGGAAGCGAACCCGGGTCTCCTAACTGTGAGGCAGCAGCGCTACACCCTATACAAATCCATATGTCCAAAAGTAACACACGTACACAAAATTTATCTGAAAAACACGGACACGGATTTCTATATGAATCTGAAAGATCAGGCTCGCATATATAATAAACCAACAGGTGACGAATTGTCAGCGATAATAGTTTCGAAAGATGGAGATAACAAAGACAGAGTTGATATTCCTGTTCATCCAATAGCACAGCACGATTCGTCACAAGTGGCAGATCCGGGAAATGACAAGCGCGTAGGACCCACACGGGGATTGGCAAGCAAAGCGAGTAGAGGGCAGAGCCCCCTTGTGTATATTTATTTATTTATTAAGCGCTTTAAAAACACAGTGGTAGCGCTGCTGATGCAAACTCCACGCAGGGAGGACCCGGGAAGCGAACTCGGGTCTCCTAACTGCGAGGCAGCAGCATTACCACTGCGCCACCGTGCCGCCCAACAAATTTATATTCTATTCAGATAAAGCAAACTCTAATATGAGTTTAACTGAAAGCTTTAACTTTCTAAGATTGGCACTTAGACAAAACTGGCTTGTTTTTGACAGTCGTCTCAACTGGAAAAAGCGAGATTTTACTATTGTGTTCACACGCCGATCAAGTTAGTGACAGTTAGAGACCGATGTCACGTGCAAGTGCACGGGATGCAGCTTAAAGGCTTGGGGTGATGGTAATTCTCCTCCGAGACAGGCGATGGCGCCGTGTAATAACGTTTGCTCTTTTTCTCCTTCTCTGCACTAAGGAAGACTGATAGCTTTCCACCTCGGATGTCACGTCCGGGGGTCTGTCCACCTGACCCACCTCTTCTTCCCAGAATACCCGATAACTGTAAGGGCTACCATCTTGGACAATCGACCTCAGCTGATGAAAGTTTGTGGAGGAATCGTTTTTTGTGTTCTTACACACTTTCTTTTTTTTAAATATAAACCTTTTCAATTATGTGGTGTTGACCACAAGGTACCCCAAAACAGTTAGGTTGTCAGTCTTCACATTACACGGAATAAGTCAAACTTTATTTCATAGAGTGTACACCATCTGCTAAGTGAATTTGCAGGCACGGTGCTGTTTTGGCAATATCTCTGCAATCAGAGCCAAAGTTCCATCCATCCATCGCCCACTGCTTATCTGAGGTCGGGTCGCGGGGGCAGCAGCCGAAGCAGGGAAGCCCAGACCTCCCTCTCCCCGGTCACCTCCTCCCGCTCCTCTAGGGGGACCCTGAGGTGTTCCCAGGCCTACCGGCAGATATAATCCCTTCAGTGTGTCCTGGGTCTGCCCGGGGCATGCCTGGAATACCCCCTCCAGGGAGGCGTCCAGGTGGCATCCTGACCAGATGCCCGAACCACCTCAACTGACTCCTCTCAATGCAGAGGAGCAGCGACTCTACTCCGAGTCTCTCCCGGATAACTGAACTCCTCACCCTATCTCTAAGGGAAAGTCCAGCCACCCTGCGGAGAAAAGTCATTTCGGCCACTTGTATCCGCTATCTTGCTCTTTCGGTCACTACCCAAAGGTCGTGGCCATAGGTGAGGGTAGGAACGTAGATCGATGGGAAAACCGACAGCCCTGCCTTTTGGCTCAGCTCCTTCTTCACCACGACGGACCGTTGCAGAGCCCGCATTATTACGGATGCCACACCGATCTGTCTGTCAACCTTCCGTTCCATTCTTCCCTCACTCGTGAACAAGACCCCGAGATACTTGAACTCCTCCCCTTGAGGCAGTAATGTGTTCCCAACCCGGAGAAAGCATTCCTCCCTTCTCCGGTTGAGAACCATGGCCTCGGATTTAGAGGTGCTGATTCTCATCCCCACCGCTTCACACTCGGCTGCCAAAGTTATTTGCCCAATGTCACCTTTCATGTCATAGTATGGAAAGAATACCGTATATACACGAGTATAAGTTCTCCCATGGATAAGTCGGGGCTTGATTTTTACCGCATAATTTCTGGTATTTTATAATGTTGGCCGTATAAGTCGAATGCGGGAAGCTCACACTATTGGTCCAAGAGATTATGATATGCTAATGCCCACCTGAGAGAGTAACCACGGAGCACACCACCTTTTGTTTCTATGTAAAGTCATGGCCGAAAGATAGAAAGGCGCTATATAAAATGAAGGTTATTCAGGCCTGACCACAAGCACCTTAACTTGTCAATAGCGATGTTACATAAACAGACCTCACCATCAAGTGGTATTATATATTTATTTGAAGCCCACCAGCCGCTCACTTATCCCAAGTTCATCAAATAACTTTCCACTGTTCAAGTTACAGAGCTGTGGAGACAGTTGTACTATACGTGCCAGCCATTTTGGAATTTAAAGAGACACTATATAAAGTGAAGAGTCTGATTATCGTATATAGAGGGTGGGCCATTTATATGGATACACCTTAATAAAATGGGAATGGTTGGTGATATTAACTTCCTGTTTGTGGCACATTAGTATATGTGAGGGGGAAAACTTTTCAAGATGGGTGGTGACCATGGTGGCCATTTTGAAGTCGGCCATTTTGGATCCAACTTTTGTTTTTTCAATAGGAAGAGGGTCATGTGACACATCAAACTTATTGGGAATTTCACAAGAAAAACAATGGTGTGCTTGGTTTTAATGTAACTTTATTTTTTCATGAGTTATTTACAAGTTTCTCTTTGTTTACAGTCATTGACATGTCGCAGAGGTTAACACGTGAGGAGCGGATACTAATGTGCCACAAACAGAAAGTTAATATCACCAACCATTCCTATTTTATTAAGGTGTATCCATATAAATGGCCCACCCTGTACTTGCGTATAAACCCGAAAAATCGATCATAAAATCAGACCCGACTTATACGGCCGTTCAAAAATACGACACTTACATTTTTTTTTTTACATCTCTTTGCCTCCTCCAATCTCGCACCAATTTCTCAGACACATTGAATTTTGTCTCAGCAGCGTAGTTACCAACTTTTTTCAGGACTTTTAATTTAAAAGCAGCTTCATATTTTCTTCTGATCGAACACTCTATCGTAGATAAGGGATGCTCTTACGATAAAGGTGTATGAGATACAAAAAACACAAAACAGTGCAAACGTCGCTTCAGAATAGTTCGGGTATCACCGTGTGGTCACATAGGCACAATACAGTCATGGTCGAAATTATCGGCACCCCGGGAATTTTCCCCGGAAATGCACCAGTTCTCCCAGAAAATTGTTGCAATTCTAAATGTTTTGGTATACATGTGTATTTCCTTTATGCGCATTGGAACAACACAAAAAACATAATTTCACACAATACTCAAAAACCGGGGTGGACAAAATTACTGGCACCCTCAACTTAATATTTGGTTGCACACCCTTTACAAAAAATTACTGAAATCAAGCGCTTCCTATAACCATCACCAAGCCTGTCACACCTCTCAACTAGAATTTCCGACCGCTCTTCTTTTACAAACTGCTCAAGGTCTCTCAGATTTGAAGGGCGCCTTCTCCCAACAGCAATTTTGAGATCTCTCCATAAGTGTTCAATCGGATTTAGATCCGGACTCATTGCTGGCCACTTCAGAACTCTCCAGCACTTTGTCTTCAACCATTTCTGGGTGCTTTTAGAGGTATGTTTGGGGTCATTGTCCTGCTGGAACACCCATGACCTCTGACGCAGACCCAGCTTTCTGACATTGCGCCCCAATATCTTTTGGTAGTCTTCAGATTTCATGATGCCTTGCACACAGTCAAGGCATCCAGTGCCAGAGGCAGCAAAACATCCCCAAAACATCTTCGAACCTCCACCATGTTTGACTGTAGGTACTGTGTTGTTCTTTTCTTCGTAGGCCTCATTCCGTTTTCTGTAAACAGTAGAATGATGAGCTTTACCAAAAAGCTCCACCTTGGTCTCATCTGTCCACAAGACGTTCACCCAGAAGGATTTTGGCTTCCTCAAGTACATTTTGGCAAACTCCAGTCTGGCTTTTTTATGTTTCTGTGTCAGCAGTGGGGTCCTCCTGGCTCTCCTGCCATAGCGTTTCATTTCATTCAGATGTCGACGGATAGTTTGAGCTGACACTGTTGCACCCTGAGTCTGCAGAACAGCTTCAATATGTTTAGAAGTTGACTGGGCTGTTTATCCACCATTCGGACTATCCTTCGTTGCAGCCTTTAATCAATTTTTCTCTTCCGTCCACGTCCAGGGAGATTAGCTACAGTGCCATGTATTGTGAACTTCTTGATTGTGTTGCGCTCAGTGGACAAAGGAACATGAAGATCTCTGGAGATGGACTTGTAGCCTTGAGATTGTTGAGATTTTTCCACAATTTTTGTTCTCAAGTCCTCAGACAATTCTCTGCTCTTCTTTCTGTTCTCCATGCTTAGTGTGGCACACTCAGACACACAACAGCAAAGGTTGAGTCAACTTGTCTCCATTTTAACTAAGCTTCAGGTGCGATTGCTATACAGTATTGCCAGCACCTGTTTCCTGCTACAGGTGAGTTCAAACGAGCATCACATGCTTGAAATAAAACGATTTACCCACAATTTGGAAAAGGTGCCAATAATTTTGCCCAGCCCGGTTTTTGAGTTCTGTGTGACATGATGTCAGATTTGGCTTTTTTTCTCTGTTTTTTGTGTGTTGTTCCAATGCACATAAAGGAAATAAACATGTGGATACCAAAACATTTGGAATTGCAACAATTTTCTGGGAAAATTCCAGGGGTGCCAATAATTTCGACCATGACTGTATTGTGCCTACGTGACCACACGGTGATACCCGAACTATTCTGAAGCGACGTTTGCACTGTTTTGTATCTCATACACCTTTACCGTAAGAGCATCCCTTATCCACGATAGAGTGTTCAATCAGAAGAAAATATGAAGCTGCTTTTAAATTAAAAGTCCTGAAAGAAATTAGTAACTACGCTGCTGAGACAAAATTCGATGTGTCTGAGAAACTGGTGCGAGATTGGAGGCAAAGAGATGTTAAAAAAAAAAAAAATGTAAGTGTCGTATTTTTGAACGGCCGTATAAGTCGGGTCTGATTTTATGATCGATTTTTCGGGTTTACAGTAATCCCTCGCTATATCGCGCTTCGACTTTTGCGGCTTCACTCTATCGCGGATTTTATATTAAACCATAACTAAATATATAACGGAGATTTTTCGCTGCTTCGCGGGTTCTGCGGACAATGTGTCTTTTTACTTCCTGTACATGCTTCCTCAGTTGGTTTGCCCAGTTGATTTTATACAAGGGAAGCTATTGGCGGATGACTGAGAAGCTAACCAATCAGAGCACGCAGTTAAGTTCCTGCCTGCTGAATGCAGTGTTAAGCAGGAAGTCTCGTCTCGCTCATTCAGCATCAACGTGTTTCGCTGTGTAAAGAGTTGTGCTCTTTTGAGTTTATCTTTGTGCGTAGTCAAGCCCTTCATTATGGCTCCTAAACGATCTGCTGCTGCTTCAGGGGCCGTGCCCAAGTGCAAACGGAAGATGTTAATGATTGTCGAAAAGGTAAACGTTTTGGATTTGTTGAAGGCTACGATTCTTTTTATTTAAAAAGTAGGAAAGGAATATAAGATCTACGGCCGCAGTGTCCTTTTAACCAGGGTGCAAAACGAGTTGTAAGTGGATGTAATAAGGCAGTAGTCTGGATGGAATCTGCTTTAGGGATTTGGATTGAAGACTGGCGGAAGAAGAACAACGGCAGTGCTACACAATCGCCTGAAGTGGCCCCTTTAAGAGCTGTAACGCTCGCCTTTGTTGTGCAGTAAAATAAAACTCATTGTTATCGGACAAGTCATCGTGTCATTGTTGGTGAGTAACCATAATTAATTTTCTACTTGCAGTACTTAGTACATGTACGTACGTTTAGTGTCACTGTATACACACACATTTACTGTATACTATTTTTCTTGCATTGTACGTATTTATTGCTGGTGGCCTGTCTATCGTAATGGCTGTAACATATGTGATATCGGAGACACTCGATATCTTTAAAATAATATTTAGGTTTTACTGTATATAAACAGTGTGTTTATATACATAATTTCAATGAATCTTACCTAATATCTAAGAGAATCAAAGGGATTATGCTGTATAACTGTGCAGGGAATATTTATAAACGGTGCGGGAGAGTTTATAAGGGCTTAAAATATATAAAAATAACCATACAAACATATGGTTTCTACTTCGCGGATTTTCACCTATCGCGCGGGGGGTTCTGGAACGCAACCCCACGATCGAGGAGGGATTACTGTATACGCGAGTATATACGATAATCAGACTCTTCACTTTATATAGCATCTCTCTTTAAATTCCAAAATGGCTGGCACGTATAGTACAACTGTTTCCACAGCTCTGTAACTTGACCAGTGGAAAGTTATTTGATGAACTTGGGATAAGTGAGCGGCTGGTGGGCTTCAAATAAATATATAATACCACTGTATGGTGAGGTCTGTTTATGTAACATCGCTATTGACAAGTTAAGGTGCTTGTGGTCAGGACTGAATAACCTTCATTTTATATAGCGCCTTTTTTATCATGTGCACGTGCAGCTGTTTCCATGTGTTTCCTTACGAGACTACATTAAGTTATAAAGTAAGTCAGTACACCTCAGGAAATGTTCTGTCCATTCCAACAAATGGACATATCACTTAAACTGTGTCTTTAGAAGGAGGGCATGTAACTTAAAAGAAAAAAAAAAAACAACAACAAAAAATAGACATTTTAATAATTTAGTCAATGAAAAATGAACAAATAAGACCCCCTTGGCTCTAAAGCTGGTGTTGCGCCCTCAAGTCAATGTTTCCTCTAACTGTGTAGCAGTCGCTGACATTGACTGGGAAAAAGTTTCAGAGGGGTGGCCTTGGCCTTTAACTGGGCTAACGGCAGAGTGCTGCACTTTACATGTTTAAACTAATCCTTACGCCATCACAACATGTGGTATGGCGTCGACGTCTGTCTATTGTGTTTACCACGTCATTTTCAAATTGCTTTTACTTTCGGATTTAT
This sequence comes from Polypterus senegalus, assembly GCF_016835505.1. NCBI lineage: Eukaryota > Metazoa > Chordata > Cladistia > Polypteriformes > Polypteridae > Polypterus > Polypterus senegalus. Next base: position 180,852,770 of record NC_053160.1, on the reverse strand, counting down.
CCTTGTAGAAAAGTTTGTGATGCGTCATCTGGTAGAATGTCAAATGCATGTATCTCTGTTATTTGCCATTTGTTATAGCATTAATAAAAACAGTGTTAATATCTGTGATGCACCATCTGTTGGAATGACAAAATGACGTGACACGACTCAATATTTTCATCCACTTTCCATGGTCGTCATTCAAAGCTGTGGAATGTCTGCTCCATGACGTGTCACTAAATGCTTCTAATGCCATTTATTATGGTATTTGCAAAAGCAGTGTTAATGTTTGTGATGCATCATCTGTTGGAATGACAAATGCAATGGATATGTCTCTGTTATATGCCATTTGGTATGGGATATTTAAGAGCAGTGTTAATGTTTGCGATGTGCCATCTGCTGGAATGACAAATGAAATGCATCCTATTTCTACAAAAGTTTGTGATATGCCATCTGTTAGAATGACAAATGCATATGTCTCTGTTAAATGCCATTGGGTATGGGATTTGTAAAAGGACTGCTAATGTTTGTGATGTACCATCTGTTGGAATGAAAAACACAATACTCATATCTGTGTTGTATGCCATTGAGTATGGGATTTGTAAGAGCACTGTTAATGTGTGTGATGTGCCATCTGTTGGAATTACAAATGAAATGCATCCTATTTCTACACAAGTTTGTGATGTGCCATCTGTTAGAATGAAAAATAAAATGCATATGTCTCTGTTATATGCCACTTGGTATGGGATATTTAAGAGCAGTGTTAATGTTTGCGATGTGCCATCTGTTGGAATGACAAATGAAATGCATCCTATTTCTACAAAAGTTTGTGATGTGCCATCTGTTAGAATGACAAATGCATATGTCTCTGTTAAATGCCATTGGGTATGGGATTTGTAAAAGCACTGCTAATGTTTGTGATGTACCATCTGCTGGAATGACAAATGCAAT